>NC_092041.1:78605262-78905262 GCF_003086295.3 Arachis hypogaea
TTTCAGTTATTTACTTCCATTTATTTCTATTTCTTGTTCTTAATTGCCATTTAAATTCCTGTAATTATGTTCAAAAGTCACATTGCTCATAAAATCAAAACCATGTTTGCTTAACTAAATTTACCATTAACTAAAGTTGCTTAATCTACCAATCTCCGTGGATCGACCTCACTCTTAGTGAGTTTTATTACTTGATGCGACCCGGTATACTTGCCGGTTATACGTGAAATCTTAAATTTTACGTATCAAGTTTTTGGCGCCGTTGCCGGGGATTGGAAAGATTGACAATGATTAAGTGAAAGGTGGTTTAGATTAAGCATTTTCTTTGTGTTTTCATTAAGCCCACTAACTGTTTGATACTTTTGTTTCACTAACTCCAATTTCATTCTAATTTTAGCGTGTTTGCATTTGTGATTTTGGTTCTGTTTGTGTATGTCAGGAACAAGTAGACGTGATATTGAGGACGAGAGAACCCGCCGAAGGTTAAGGAGAGCAGAAAGAGGAAAGTTCATAGTTGGTGAAAAGGGTCAGAGGAATCAGAGGGAGAAGATCAAGTCATGGATGATGAGATGCAAAACCCTCCTGGAGGGTCAACATAATGGTGGACAAGCTAGAAGGGTGTTATCATCATTTACTATCCCTGATCCAAGACATTGTGGGAGTAGTATTGCTACACCAAATGTTCAGCCAATACTTTGAGCTAAAACCTCAGCTCATCACTTTGGTACAGAACAATGCTCTTATGGAGGGGACCTCTTGAAGACCCAAATCAACATCTCTCTGTTTTTCTGAGAATATGCAACACAGTGAAGACAAATGGAGTGCATCCAGATGTCTACAGGTTGTTGCTATTTCCGTTCTCTTTGAGGGATAAAGCTACTCAATGGCTAGAATCATTCCCCAAGGAAAGCCTCAATGATTGGAATGAAGTGATGGGCAAGTTTCTAGCAAAGTTCTACCCACCTCAAAAGATTATCAAGTTGAAGACAGAGGTCCAGACTTTTAGGCAAATGGAAGGGAGTCATTGTATGAAGCCTGGAAAGGTTAAAGCACTAATGAGAAGATGCCCCCTGACATGTTTAGTGATTGGTAAGCTCCAAAACTTCTATGAAGCTTAAGCTTTGAAGCAAGGAAGGACTAGATTACTCATCAGGAGATCACTCAACATGATGAAAACTGCCGAGGAGCCCAAGACCTCATTGAGATTGTGGCAAATAACCAATACTATTACTCATCAGAGAGGCAACACAATCCGCCCCCAAAGAAAGGTGTAATGGAGCTTGAAGGTGTTGATGCTATCTTGGCACAAAACAAGTTAATGCACCAACAAATCCAACAACAAATGGAGATGATAACAAAGAGAATGGATGGTTTGCAACTTGCGGCAGTGAACACAACAAATCAACCATTGCTTGAATGGAACCAAGGTGAAGGACCAATGTTGAACAACCACAAGAACAAGTTCAATACATGCAGAATACTTCAAATTCTCATGATGAGTTTCATGGAGATACATACAACCCATCTTGGAAAAATCATCCCAATCTTAAGTGGGGTGAAAATCATTGGCAAAAGAATAGCAACCACAACCAAAACCGTCACACAAGCAACCAAAATCACCATGCCAACAACACTAACCAATATAGAAAACCACAAAACACATATCAACCACCCCATCATAACTCACAAACCCACCAAAATAACTTCTCTGCACCAACATCCAACACACAGAATTACCACACTAATCCACCCAACAATTTCCAACAACAATCACCCCCCATCATACCCCCAATTGACCATCATGAGACTAGAATTGCAAGTCTTGAAGCTACCTTGCAAGCACTTGCTCAAACCACTCAAGCCTTAGCTAAGGGACACAAGGAACATGAGGTCATCATGAAGAACATTGAGAGACAAGTGGGACAGCTAGCCAAACAAGCAGAGAGACCAACCAATGTTCTTCCAAGTGACACAATACCCAACCCAAGAGAAGAATGTAAGGCTCTGCAGTTAAGGAGTGGCAAGATAGTTGGTGAAAGCTCAAATAAAGAAGCAACAAAACCCAAAGAGCAAGACACAGTGGAGAGGCAAGATGAAGAAAAGGCTTCAACATCTAACAAAAGCAAGGAGGTTGTCAAGCCACAAGGCAATCCACCAAGTCAAGGAGGCAACCGTGATGGCAAGGAGAGTATGAATCCACAAAAAGAAAACAAAAATGAAGGAGTGAAAGCTTATGTACCCAAACTTCCATACCCAACTAGGATACACAAAGGAGCAAAAGACCAACAATTCCCAAGGTTCTTAGAGATCTTCAAGAAACTTGAAATCAACATCCCATTGGCAGAGGCTCTAGAACAAATGCCATTATATGCAAAGTTTCTTAAGGAATTGATCACCAAGAAGAGAAGTTGGCAAGAAAAAGAAACCGTGATTCTCAATCAAGAGTGTAGTGCCATCATTCAACAAGGGTTACCTCCAAAACTCAAAGACCCTGGCAGCTTTCTCATACCTTGCACGATTGGGAGCATGGCTGTTGACAAATCACTTTGTGACCTGGGAGCAAGCATTAACTTAATGCCACTTACCATGATGAAGAAAATGATGATTGAAGAGCTTAAACCCACAAGGATGTCACTCCAACTTGCTGACAGATCCATCAAAGTACCAAATGGAGTAGTTGAGAACCTCTTGGTGAAGGTGGGAAACTTCATATTCCCAGCTGACTTTGTGGTCCTAGACATGGATGAAGAGGGGAACAATTCAGTCATTCTTGGTAGACCCTTTTTGGCTACAGCTAGAACAATCATTGATGTGGAAAAGGGAGAGATGATTTTTAGGGTGCATGATGAGCAAATGACCATAAATGTCTTCAAAGCAATGCAACACCCTGTTGAGAAAGAAAGTTGCATGAGGGTTGATGTAGTAGATTCTTTGGTTGAAGAAGTGCTTGACACAAACCATCAAATGAAACAGGAGGAAGTCCATAACATCAAGGGACAAGAAGAAAACACGTTGGAAGCATCAAAGGAACCAAGTGAAGCCACCAAAGAAGAGGCACCACAACAAGAGTTGAAACCACTACCCCCTCATCTTAAATATGCATTTCTTGGTGAGAAAGATAGCTTCCCAGTGATCATCAACTCCACATTGAATGAAGAGGAAGAAGAGAAACTCCTTGTGGTTTGAGAGCTCACAAAGAGGCGTTGGGGTGGACCATTGATGACTTGAAAGGCATAAGCCCTGCTGTATGTATGCACAAGATACTCTTAGAGGAGGGTTCCAAACCGGTGGTACAACCTCAAAGAAGATTGAATCCCACAATGAAGGAGGTTGTTCAAAAGGAAGTTCTGAAGTTATGCAAGGCTGGGATCATTTACCCTATATCTGACAGCCCATGGGTTAGTCCAGTGCAAGTAGTACCTAAGAAAGGAGGCATGACTGTCATTGTTAATGAGAAGAATGAGCTTATTCCAACACGAACAGTGACAGGATGGAGGATGTGCATCGACTATAGGAGGCTGAATGATGCCACACGGAAGGATCACTTCCCTCTACCTTTCATTGATCAGATGCTTGAAAGGTTGGCTGGCCATGCTTATTATTGTTTTCTTGATGGATATTCTGGGTATAACCAGATTGTGGTTGACCCCATGGATCAAGAGAAGACATCCTTCACTTGTCCCTTTGGAGTTTTTGCATATAGGAGAATGCCATTTGGACTTTGCAATGCCCCAGCTACCTTTCAAAGATGCATGCTATCAATCTTCTCAGACATGGTAGAAAAATTCATTGAGGTCTTTATGGATGATTTCTCTGTCTTTGGTGATTCCTTCAATACTTGCTTGCACCATCTTACCTTAGTCTTGAAAAGATGCCAAGAAACAAACTTAGTTTTGAATTGGGAGAAATGCCATTTCATGGTACCCGAAGGCATTGTTCTTGGTCATAAAATTTCAAGAAAAGGTATAGAGGTTGACAAGGCAAAAGTAGAAATTATAGAAAAACTTCCTTTGCCAACTAGTGTGAAAGCCGTTAGGAGTTTCTTGGGGCATGCTGGATTTTATAGGAGATTCATCAAAGATTTTTCAAAAATAGCAAAGCCACTAAGCAATCTGCTGGTGGTAGACAATCCTTTTATCTTTGATGATGAATGTAAACATGCTTTTGAAACTCTAAAGGCTAAGCTCACCACAGCACCAATCATCACACCCCCAACTTGGGGACTACCCTTTGAACTCATGTGTGATGCAAGCAACCTTGCAATTGGTGTTGTGTTGGGGCAGAGGAAGGAAAAGAGGCTTCATGTTATCTACTATGCAAGTAAGGTATTGAATGAAACTCAAAGAAACTACACCACAACAGAGAAAGAGTTACTAGCCGTGGTGTATGCCTTTGATAAGTTTAGACAATATTTGATTGGATCTAAAGTCTTAGTGTATACTGACCATGCTGCCATTAAGTATCTTATGTCAAAACAGGATGCCAAACCAAGGCTAATCAGATGGGTGCTACTCTTACAAGAGTTTGACATTGAGATCAAAGATAGAAAGGGCAGTGAAAATCAAGTTGCTGATCACTTATCAAGGGTGCCACAAGATGAATGCCAAGACAACTTTCCATCAATAAATGAAGAGTTTCCAGATGAACATCTCTTGCACATTCAACATGTCCCATGGTTTGCAGACATGGCCAACTACAAGGCAGGAAGAATCATTCCACAGGAGTACACAAGACAACAAGTTAAGAAGCTGTTGCATGAGGCTAGGTTCTTCTTTTGGACGAACCATTCTTGTTCAAAAGATGCCCAGATAGAATGATAAGAAGATGTGTGCCAGAAAGTGAAATGAAGGACATACTATGGCATTGTCACAACTCCAGCTATGGTGGTCATTTTGGGGCTGAAAGAACTGCTGCAAAGGTCCTTCAAAGTGGTTTCTATTGGCCTTCAATCTTCAAGGATGCTAGGGAGTTTGTGAGCCAATGCAATGAATGTCAAAGAGCAGGGGGCTTGTCAAAGAAAAATGAGATGCCTCAAAAGTTCATTTTGGAAGTGGAACTCTTTGATTTGTGGGGAATAGATTTCATGGGACCTTTTCCTCCATCCTACACGTTCAAATACATCCTAGTAGCAGTAGAGTATGTCTCCAAATGGGTAGAAGCAATAGCCACCACCACATGTGATACCAACGTGGTCTTGCAATTCCTCAAGAAGAACATCTTCACAAGATTTGGAGTACCCAAGGGGCTTATAGGTGATGGGGGAAGCCACTTTTGCAACAAGCAACTCAATTCCTTACTCCACAAGTATGGTGTTACACACAAAGTAGCTACCCCATATCACCCACAAACCAATGGACAAGCTGAACTTGCCAACAGAGAGCTAAAAAGGATCTTGGAGAAAACTGTGGGAACAACGAGAAAGGATTGGGTTAGGAAGCTGGATGATGCACTTTGGGCATATAGGACAGCCTTCAAGACACCCATAGGAAAATCTCCATTTCAATTGGTGTATGGAAAGGCATGCCACCTCCCTGTAGAGCTTGAACATAAGGCTTTCTGGGCCACCAAACTTCTAAATCTAGATGCTCAAGCAGCAGGAGAGAAGAGGTTGCTACAACTCAATGAGCTTGAGGAGTTCAGATTGGAGGCATATGACAATGCCAAAATATACAAGGAGAGAGCAAAGAGATGGCATGATAAGAGGATCTCTCAAAGAATATTTGAACCAGGCCAAAAGGTGTTATTATTCAATTCAAGATTGAAGATCTTCCCTGGGAAGCTGAGGTCTAGATGGACTGGTCCATACACCATCACCAAAGTATCACCTCATGGCTATGTTGAATTGCTTGATGAAGCCTCAAAACAAACATTCACAGTCAATGGACATAGGGTGAAGCATTACTGTGGTGGCCCTTGGAGCAAGGAAGAGAGTGTGCAACTCTTAACATGAGCAAAGAAGCTACAATGTCGAGCTAAGGACAATAAACAAAGCGCTTCATGGGAGGCAACCCATGCACAGGGAGTCTTTTAATTTCATGTTTTAGTAACCAATAATGATCAAGTAGACTAGTACATGGTGTATGCAAGGCACTAAGTTTGGTGTGGCCAATCTTGAAGTAATGGCAAATGTGTGTTCTACAACACTTAGCCACAAACTAAGTTTGGTGTCCATACATACACGAAAATGCTAGGCTATGAAAGTTTTTAATTTTAGCTTAGTTAATTTTGCATAGGAATATCATCATAAGCTTTTAGCTATTAATGTCACTTTAAGAATCTTAAGTCTTTGGCATTTTGTTGCAGGAAAGAAAGAAAGAAGTGATGGGGAATCTTGGAAGCATATAATGAAAGAAAGAAAGAAATGATGGGGAATCTTGTTCTAAGTCACGGATACACAAGGAAGTCACATGAGTTGTGAACTTTATGCATGGAAAAACAAATCAACATGCCTTAAATGCCATGACCGAGCCTTAAATGCCTCCCCACCAACTTTCACTTTAAATACTTCAACCACACTCATCAAACCTCATTCTTCATCAATCATTCCTCTACCCCCATAATCTTACTTCACTAACCGAACTCACACTCAACCTCCAACCTATTCCATGCTTCACAAATTCTAGCCTTGAACCTCACCTCTACCCAACAAAACTCTTGGAGCATCACATCTCTCACATAACCGAAACACTCAATCTCCTTCACCATCATTTTCTAAGTCACCGTGCTTACCTCATATCTCTCCTTCACAATCATTTTCCTTGTGCTTGAGGACAAGCATTCAACTAAGTTTGGTGTTGGGGAGATTCAACCTTGCAAGTGAATCTCAATGGCCTCATCATCAAGGGAGAGGAGAGAAGATGAATTTGATGAAAGAAGATTCAAATCCAAACACAATGAGCGAATTTTTAGTTGGATGTCAAGCAAAGATGTTGTTCCAGAGCTACCATTCAAGCTTAAAAAAGATGAATACCCTGAGATACAAAAAATAATCAGAAAAAGGGGATGGGAGCTTCTCTGTGACCAACCTCAAGAAATAAGCATGCTTCTCATCCATGAATTCTTCACTAATGTGATAAGAGAATATGATGATGAAGAACCATACATGAGCTATGTAAGAGGTGTGGATGTTGATTTTAGCCCGGACACCATCAATAGGGTGCTAAGGGTCAAGCACAAACAGTTCAAACGACCTAGCTATGAAGAAAGGGTTGAAAATGACCCAAGATTTGTGGATGTGGTGAGTGACTTGTGCAGAGTAGGCACTGATTGGGTATTGGATTCACATGGCCGACCACTCAAACTTCGGAGAGGTGATCTCATACCTCAAGCAAAAGGATGGCATGACATAGTGAGGAGGTCATTGATTTCTACTTCAAATAACTCTGAGGTAACGGTGAATAGAGCTATAATGATCCATTGCATAATGAAAGGAGGGGAAATCAATGTTGGAGACATTATAGCCAAGAACATCATTGAAATAGCTCAAAAGGTCAAACAGGACAGCTGGCTAGGATATCCTAGTACTATTCTGCGCCTATGTGAAGAAGCTGGAGTGCCTCTGGGAGAATTTGAAGAAACTGATTTGGTCTCCATTGGAAAGCCTCTCACCAAAGAAAGGTTGGAGTTCATCACCACAACCCAATTGGAAAGGCAACCTTTAGCAAGAAGGAAGAAAAGGAAGGAAGTAAGACAAGAGGAGGAGCCTCAAGAAATGGATGAATCTCACACCTTGAACATGAACCAACTCCAAGCCGCCTTGGAAGGGATTTCTGGGCAATATTCACAAATTCAAAGAAGCCAAGAGGAACAAGCACAACAACAAAGGGACCTTTGGCAATTGATGGATCAACAAAGAGGGGTTCAAGTTCAATGGATGAACCAACAAAATGAGTACCAAACACACATGATGGAGTTGCAACAAGAACAATATGCCAAGATGCAAGAAGCCATCAACAATTCAGCTATGGAACATGAAAAAGCCATGGAGAAAGTGATACAAGAACAAGCTCAATTAAGGATAGAGCAAGCTCAGCAAAGAGAACTTCTCCATAGGTTGGATGCTAGACATGAAACACTCTACAGAGATTTCAATGAAAACAGAATGTTCAAGGAAGCCAGGCACAAGGACAGACTTGACTATGACATATGCACCCAAGAAAAGCTTAGTTACCTCTGTTCCACACCCCATTGATCAACCCACAAATCAAATGTTTTAATGAGGCTCGGAAGATATTTGAACAGCAAGAACTAGCAAGGGTGAGATTCAACCAACAGAGGCTACAGGAGACAATGATAAGCTCAGGAATTTGGCAAAAAGAAGATCCAAAAGGAATGCAACCACACAACAACAAGGAGAAAGGAGGAGCAAAAAGAAAGAAGATCCAAAAGGAGATGCAGCAACACAACAACAAGGAGAAAGGAGAAGCAAAAAGAAAGAAGATCCAAAAGGCAAAGGAAAACAAGGAGAATCAAGCAAAGGAAAAGGGACATGAAGACTAAAGGTGGTGAAGTTCCTATGTTTTCTTTATGTTTTATTAAATAAAGAAGATGTATGTCTGAAATATGGTATACCTTCTAGGATGCATTTTCTTTTTGAAGCATTGTCTTTTATGTTGCCCATTCCATGCATCACCACTCACAGATTTGGAATGGTTGCTTGTCTTTAATACTTTTACTTGTCATTGGAATAAAAGATGTAGTTTGAGCAAGAACAGAGAGAAATCTAGTTTAAAAAGGATCATGTTATCCCATAGGAAAAGTGCTAGTATATTTATTGTGAAAGAATCAAGGTTCAATGAACTCAAAAGAATGCTTGCTATACAAGACTAGTTTGGTTAAGGATCACAAAGACTTTAATAGTAAAAGCACAAATAACCTTGACAATAAAGAAAATAGAGTACAAAGAATGAAAGGCTAGGCATCAATGACAAAATTTGGATATGTGTCTGTGGTGATTGATGTTAAGAGATATACTTGGGCTAGTAAATCCGAGGGGTGCTTCATCACCCGGTAACTTGAGTTAACTAACTCGGGATTATCGATTGAAAACCCACAATCAAGAGTAGCTCTATAACAGAACATTTAGCAACCCAAAGAGGTGCTGGACACCACTATCCAAACAAAAATTTCAATGTTATATGCCTGTGACTGAATGTGTTAAGGAAAGAGGCTTGAGTGAGTAAATCTTTAAGAGTGTCTCAACACTTAACAACTTGAACCAACTGGTTTAGGATTGTTGATTGAAAGCTTATGCTAAAGAGCCGCCTTAAGACAAGATTTCGAGCTTAATTGAAAAAAAAAAAAAAGAAGAAAAAAAGAAATAAGCAAAAAAAAATTGGTTCAAGGATCATGTGCTAAGGTATGAAAGAAGTCTAGTGAAGTTAACCAATTTAGTAGTGAAGCAAGCATTTTAATTGAAAAAGTTGAATAATTGTGTTCAATTACAATAAATTAATGACCACACAAGTGGAGATGACATGCTCAATGAGAAATTACTCTCTGGAAGAACATTCAAGCCTTACATCTTAAATTCTTGTGACAAAGTCCTTTATATTTTGCTTGAGGACAAGCAATACTTTAAGTTTGGTGTTGTGATGCAAATGCATATTTGCATTATTAGTTAGTTAGTTTAGTTAGTTTTAGCTTAATTTCACTCATTTTCTCTAAATAAACAAGTCCTTTTATGAGTTTTGTTTCCATGCATGATGATATCAAGGAACATGTTAATTCTAGCCAAATTCATGCAAATGTTTTAAGGAATGCATATATGAATGAGTATGAATGAATCTCATGGAATTGGTGCATGAATTGGTAAGACTTTGAAGCTATTTCCTTTGTTGATGATAGGTGATGAAACAAGGAAGCATGGAAGCAAGAAGGATGCAAGCTGGGCAAGAAGTTGGCGTTGCCAACTTGGAATCCACGTTGCCAACTTGGGATTGGAGTTGCCAACTCCACAACACAAGGCAAGCTTGGCCCTGGAGGCAACCAAGGCAAGAAGTTGGCGTTGCCAACTTAGGATTGGCGTTGCCAACGCCACACACAATCACACCAAGCAAGATTGGCAACCCTGGAGGCAACCAAGGCAAGAAGTTGGCGTTGCCAACTTAGGATTGGCGTTGCCAACGCCACACATACTCACACCAAGCAAGCTTGGCAACCCTGGAGGCAACCAAGGCAAGAAGTTGGCGTTGCCAACTTGGGATCGGCGTTGCCAACGCCACACACAAGCCACAAGCAAGCAAACTTGGCCCTGGAAGCAAGGTTGGCGTTGCCAACTCTAGAACCAAGTTGCCAACGCCACACACAAGCCACAAGCAAGCAAACTTGGCCCTGGAAGCAAGGTTGGCGTTGCCAACTCTAGAACCAAGTTGCCAACGCCACACACAAGCCATGAGCAAGCAAACTTGGCCCTGGAAGCAAGGTTGGCGTTGCCAACTCTAGAACCAAGTTGCCAACGCCACATACAAGACACAAGCAAGGAACTTGGCCCTGGAAGAAGCAAAGTTGGCGTTGCCAACTTGAAGCTGGCGTTGCCAACGCCCACACAAGGAACTTGGCCCTGGATTTGGAGCCTCGAGCACGTTGCCAGCCTAGAGATGAGGGGCGTTTTTGAGGACAACGCAGGCTAACAACGCCAAACAATCAAGCTTGGCCCTGGAAGAAAAGGAGCTGGCGTTGCCAACTCAAGATGGGCGTTGCCAACGCCACACAACCAAGCAACAAATGAAGCCATGGAAGAAAAGGAGCTGGCGTTGCCAACTCAAAAATGGCGTTGCCAACGCCACACAAGAAAGTTTGGCCAGGCACCAAATTTTGGTGCCAACCAGGCTGCCAAACGCCCATTGGCGCACCAACCAGGCTGCCAAACGCCCAATGGCGCACCAACCAGCGTTCTAAACGCCCATTGGCGCACCACTCACGTTGCCAACGCTGGATGGGCGTTGCCAACGCCAAAACAAGGCAGCCTGAACATGTCCACTTCAATGGAAGATATCTTGAGCTACAGAGATCCAAATTGAGTACTTCCAGTTGCGTTGGAAAGCTAACATTCAGAGCTTTCCAACCATATATAATAGTCCATGGTGGAGCACAAGATTGGAGCCAAACCAGAGTCATCTTTAGGCCCTAAAAACAAGAACATGAAGTGAAATTTAAGAAAGCTAGAGATTGGCCTAGGGGTGTGGGTCGAGCACGTTGCCAACGTGCCACAAGGGGGGCGTGTTTTGCAACAACGCCAGCCCCAAGTCCTTGCCTTGGGAGAGTGATGCTCGAGCACGTTGCCAACTTGGGGTTGAGGGTGCGTTATTCACAACAACTTGGCAACAACTTGGCAGCTTGACCTTACCTTCTTTGAAGAACCATAACTTGAGCTAGGAAAGTCCAATTGAGGTGATTCCAGTGGCATTAGAAAATAGACATCAAGAGCTTTCCAATGATGTATGATAGTCCATATTGAAGCTGAAGGTTGACACTCAAATTCTGGGCTACATTTAGCATGAAAGTAAGGCCAAGAAGAGGAAAAGCAAGTTGTTGGCAACAACTTGGGCTAGCAACGCCCAAGTCTCATACTTCATGCCCAGGAAATTGTCCTGCACGTTGCCAACGTGCATTTGGCCTGGAGTTAGTGCCAATAACGCCAAGCCAATGGGCCAGAAACATGATGAATGAACTCTTCCCTTCCAAGTCTAGCAACACTTCCAATTGAGCCAAGAATTCAACAATGAGAAAGCCCACATTGATAACCCAAATTGGAGATCTCTGAAGAGTTTTAGGAGTAGTATAAATAGAAGAGATTGATGTACTTGTAGGGGACTTTTGGACTTTTACACTTTTACTTTATTTTTTTACACTTAGTCATTTTTACACTTTTAGCACTTGTATTGGAAAACTCTTTTGGTACTTCCGAGAGGAGACCCAGAGAGCTAATCTTGGTTCATCTTGGAACTTCTCTTCTTCATTTTCTTAATCTTCAAGCATTTACTTATTCTTCTTCATCTTTCTTTGCAATTTATTTTAACTTTGATTGATGGCAATTGTTGTTGAAATTGGAGCTATGATTCACTAAACCCCTTTCATTAGGGGGAGGAGCTCTGTTGGTTGGAATGAATTGGTGAACCCATCTTCTCTTTCTCAATTTTAGTGGTTGATCTAAAGAGGGAACTCTTGTTCTTCAAAGATTCAACCACCATCGAGAGAGGGGTTAATCTATATGAATTATGTGGTGAATTTGATGAATGAGCCACATAATTCAGTTTAGAGTTCATCCTCTCATGATTTCCTCAATCAATATACCTTGGTTAGTATGTGAGATGTAACTCTCCTTGGTTGAGATTTTGGAAATTGTGTGGCTGGATTGAAATTGATCTTCATCTCTTCTCATGAACAATTAGATCACGAGAGTGGCAATTGGCTATGTTGAGAGAGATTGAATCACCAAGAGATTGGGATTCAATCACCCATTTGCCATGGATCTATACCCATGATTGAGGAAGGTTTGACTAACATCAATTCATGAAAACTAACATCTCTGATCCCTAATGATCTTCTCCATCATCAATTCTTATTTCTTTTACTTCTAGTTATTTGATTACCCATTTCCCAATCCCCTTATACATTCTGTCTATTTACTACTCTTGTTATTTACATTCTGTTCATTTACTTCTTGCCATTTACTCTTATGTTCTTTAAATTTCTGCACCCTTTAATTCCTTGCCATTTATCTTTGATGTTATTTAAGTTTCTTGCAATTTAAGTTTCAGTTATTTACTTCCATTTTATTTCTATATTCTTGTTCTTAATTGCCATTTAAATTCCTGTAATTATGTTCAAAAGTCACATTGCTCATAAAATCAAAACCATGTTTGCTTAACTAAATTTACCATTAACTAAAGTTGCTTAATCTACCAATCTCCGTGGGATCGACCTCACTCTTAGTGAGTTTTATTACTTGATGCGACCCGGTATACTTGCCGGTTATACGTGAAATCTTAAATTTTACGTATCAGTAGTGTTTTGGGCGTTAAACGCCAGAATGTGCACCATTCTGGGCGTTTAACGCCAGGATGGCACAAGAGGGAAGATTCTGTTTTTCAATGCAATTTTTTTCAGGTTTTCAAAGTTTTTCAAAATCAATTTCTTTCCTTTTTCAAAAATACTTGCTATCAATTAATGATTTGATTCAACAATTCAAGTATGTTGCCTTTTCTGTTGAGAAAGGTTTAATGTTTGAATCATATCTTTTCTTGATAGCCAAGTCATTAATTTTTAAAATCAAATCTTTTTTTTAAAATGTTTTTCAAATCATATCTTCTCAATCACATCTTTTTAAAACTAATCATGTCTTCTTAACCACATCTTTTTCAAAATAACTTTCAATCAAATCTTTTTAATTTCTAATTTCAAAATCTTTTTCAAAAAATCACTTGATCTCTTTCTCACTCTTGGTTTTCGAAAATTAATTAGTGTTTTTCAAAATGTTTTCAAAATTTCTTACTTAATTTTCGAAAACCACTTCCCTTCTTCTCACATCCTTCTATTTATGGACTAACACTATTTCTTAATGAACAATTCGAACTCCATCTCCTTTGATAAGTTTGAATTTTCTACCTCTGCCTTCTATTTTTCTTTTCCTCTGACACCTCAAGGAATCTCTATACTGTGACATAGAGGATTCCACATTTTCTTGTTCTCTTCTCTTTCATATGAGCAGGAGCAGAGACAAAAGCATTCTTGTTGAGGCTGATCCTGAACCTGAAAGGACCTTGAAGCGAAAGCTAAGAGAAGCCAAAGCACAACTCTCTGTAGAGGACCTAACAGAAATCTTCAAAGAAGAAGAACCTATGGCAGCCGAAAACAACAACAATGCCAACAATGCAAGGAAGGTGCTGGGTGACTTTACTGCACCTACTCCCGACTTTTATGGGAGAAGCATCTCTATCCCTGCCATTGGAGCAAACAACTTTGAGCTTAAGCCTCAATTAGTTTCTCTAATGCAACAGAATTGCAAGTTCCATGGACTTCCATTGGAAGATCCTCATCAGTTTTTAGCTGAATTCTTGCAAATCTGTGACACTGTTAAGACTAATGGGGTTGACCCTGAGGTCTACAGACTTATGCTATTCCCTTTTGCTGTAAGAGACAGAGCTAGAACATGGTTGGACTCTCAACCTAAAGAAAGCCTGGACTCTTGGGAAAAGCTAGTCAATGCCTTCTTGGCAAAGTTCTTTCCACCTCAAAAATTGAGTAAGCTTAGAGTGGAAGTCCAAACCTTCAGACAGAAGGAAGGAGAATCCCTCTATGAAGCTTGGGAAAGATACAAACAATTAATCAGAAAGTGTCCCTCTGACATGCTTTCTGAATGGAGCATCATAGGTATTTTCTATGATGGTCTCTCTGAACTGTCCAAGATGTCTTTGGATAGCTCTGCTGGAGGCTCTCTTCATCTGAAGAAGATGCCTACAGAAGCTCAAGAGCTGATTGAAATGGTTGCAAATAACCAATTCATGTACACTTCTGAAAGAAATCCTGTGCACAATGGGACTAGTCAGAAGAAAGGAGTTCTTGAGATTGACACTCTGAATGCCATATTGGCTCAGAATAAAATATTGACTCAACAAGTCAATATGATTTCTCAAAGTCTGTCTGGAATACAAAATGCACCAAGCAGTACTAAGGAAGCTTCATCTGAGGAAGAAGCTTATGATCCTGAGAACCCTTTAATGGAAGAGGTGAATTACATGGGAGAACCCTATGGAAACACCTATAATCCTTCATGGAGAAATCATCCAAATTTCTCATGGAAGGATCAACAGAGACCTCAACAAGGTTTCAATAATAATAATGGTGGAAGAAACAGGTTTAGCAATAGCAAGCCTTTTCCATCATCTTCTCAGCAACAGACAGAGATTTCTAAGCAGAATATCTCTGACTTAGCAACCATGGTCTCTGATCTAATCAAAACCACTCAAAGTTTCATGACTGAAACAAGGTCCTCCATTAGAAACTTGGAGGCACAAGTGGGTCAGCTGAGCAAGAAAATTACTGAACTCCCTCCTAGTACTCTCCCAAGCAATACAGAAGAAAATCCAAAAGGAGAGTGCAAAGCCATCAACATGGCCGAATTTTGGGAGGAAGAAGAGGCAGTGAACGCCACTGAGGAAGACCTCAATGGGCATCCACTGACCTCCAATGAGTTCCCCAATAAGGAACCATGGGAATCTGAGGCTCAAAATGAGACCATAGAGATTCCATTGAACTTACTTCTGCCATTCATGAGCTCTGATGAGTATTATTCCTCTGAAGAGGATGAGTATGTCACTGAAGAGCAAGTTGCTAAATACCTTGGAGCAATCATGAAGCTAAATGACAAGTTATTTGGAAATGAGACTTGGGAGGATGAACCCCCTTTGCTCACCAAAGAACTGGATGACTTGTCTAGGCAGAAACTGCCTCAAAAGAGACAGGATCCTGGGAAGTTTTCAATACCTTGTACCATAGGCATCATGACCTTCAAGAAGGCCTTGTGTGACTTAGGGTCAAGTGTAAACCTCATGCCTCTCTCTGTAATGGAGAAGCTAGGGATCTTTGAGGTACAAGCTGCAAAAATCTCACTAGAGATGGCAGACAACTCAAGAAAACAAGCCTATGGACTTGTAGAGGATGTTCTGGTTAAAGTTGAAGACCATTACATCCCTACTGATTTCATAGTCCTAGAGACTGGGAAGTGCATGGATGAATCCATCATCCTTGGCAGATCCTTCCTAGCCACAGCAAGGGCTGTGATTGATGTTGATAGAGGAGAGTTGATCATTCAAGTGAATGAAGAATCCTTGGTGTTTAAGGCTCAAGGATATCCCTCTGTCATCATGGAGAGGAAGCATGAAGAGCTTCTCTCAAAACAGAGCCAAACAGAGCCCCCACAGTCAAACTCTAAGTTTGGTGTTGGGAGGCCACAACCAAACTCTAAGTTTGGTGTTGAACCCCCACATTCAAACTCTAAGTTTGGTGTTGGGAGGTTCCAACATAGCTCTGAGCATTTCTGAGGCTCCATGAGAGTCCTCTGTCAAGCTAATGACATTAAAGAAGCGCTTGTTGGGAGGCAACCCAATGTTTTATAATTAACTATTTTCTTTTGTTATTTTATGTCTTTTGTAGGTTGATGATCATGAGAAGTCACAAAATCAATGAAAAAAGCAAAAACAGAATGAAAAACAGGAAGAAAAACAGCACACCCTGGAGGACGCACCTGCTGGCGTTTAAACGCCAGTAAGGTTAGCAGATGGGCGTTTAACGCCCAGTCTGGCACCATTCTAGGCGTTTAACGCCAGAAAGGGGCACCAGACTGGCGTTAAATGCCAGAAAAGGGTAAGGAGCTGGCGTTAAACGCCAGAAATGGGCACCAGCCCGGCGTTTAACGCCAGAAATGGCTAAAAACGCAATTTTGCTTGCCATTTGGTGCAGGGATGACTTTTCCTTGACACCTCAGGATCTGTGGACCCCACAGGATCCCCACCTACCCCACCACTCTTTCTCTCTTCTTCACCCATTCACCAATCACCTCAACACCTCTTCCCCAAAAGCCCTTCACCTATCAAATCCCATCTTTCTCTTCACCACTCACATCCATCCTTCATAAAACCCCACCTACCTCCCCATTCAAATTCAAACCACTTTCCCACCCAAACCCACCCATACATGACCGAACCCTCCCTTCTCCCTCTCCTATATATACCCTCCTTCACTCCTTCATTTTCACACAACATACACACCACTTCTTCCCTTCTTGGCCGACAACAAAGGCCATTCCCTTTCCCTTCATTTCTTCTTCTTCTACTCTCTTCTTTCTTCTTTTGCTCGAGGACGAGCAACCTTTTAAGTTTGGTGTGGTAAAAGCATTGCTTTTTGTTTTTCCATAACCATTTATGGCATCCAAGGCCGGAGAAACCTCTAGAAAGAGGAAAGGGAAGGCAAAAGCTTCCACCTCTGAGTCATGGGAGATGGAGAGATTCATCTCAAGGGTGCATCAAGACCATTTCTATGAAGTTGTGGCCTTGAAGAAGGTGATCCCCGAGGTCCCTTTTTCACTCAAAAAGAGTGAATATCCGGAGATCCGAAGAAGAGGTTGGGAAATCCTTACCAACCCCATTCAACAAGTCGGAATCTTGATGGTTCAAGAGTTCTATGCCAATGCATGGATCACCAAGAACCATGATCAAAGTGTGAACCCGGATCCAAAGAATTATCTTACTATGGTTTGGGGGAAATACTTGGATTTTAGTCCGGAAAGTGTAAGGTTGGCATTCAATTTGCCGATGATGCAAGGAGATGAACATCCTTACACTAGAAGGGTCAACTTTGATCAAAGGTTGGACCAAGTCCTCACAGTCATATGTGAAGAGGGCGCCCAATGGAAGAGAGATTCAAGAGGAAAGCCGGTTCAACTGAGAAGGCATGACCTCAAACCTGTGGCTAGAGGATGGTTGGAGTTTATCCAACGCTCCATCATCCCCACTAGCAACCGGTCCGAAGTTACCATAGACCGGGCTATCATGATTCATAGCATCATGATTGGAGAAGGAATAGAAGTTCATGAGGTTATAGCTCAAGAGCTCTATAAGGTGGCGGACAAGTCCTCTACCTTGGCAAGGTTAGCCTTTCCTCATCTTATTTGTCACCTCTGTTATTCAGTTGGAGTTGACATAGAGGGAGACATCCCTATTGATGAGGACAAGCCCATCACTAAGAAGAGGATGGAGCACACAAGAGACCTCACTCATCATGAGATCCCTGAGATTCCTCAAGGGATGCACTTTCCTCCACAAAACTATTGGGAGCAACTAAACACCTCCCTAGGAGAATTGAGTTCCAACATGGGACAACTAAGGGTGGAGCATCAAGAACACTCCATCATCCTCCATGAAATTAGAGAAGATCAAAGAATCATGAGAGAGGAGCAACAAAGACAAGGAAGAGATATTGAGGAGCTCAAGCACTCCATAGGATCTTCAAGAGGAAGAAAGAGCCGCCATCACTAAGGTGGACCCGTTCTTTAATTTCCTTGTTCTTTATTTTCTTGTTTTTCGAAAAATTAATGCTTATGTTTGTCCATGTTTGTGTCTTGTGATCATTAGTGTCCTAGTGTCTATGCCTTAAAGTTATGAATGTCCTATGAATCCATCACCTTTCTTAAAAAAAAACGTGCTTAATTGAAAAAGAAAAAGAATTGCATGAATTTTGAATTTTATAACAGTTTAATTATTTTGATGTGGTGGCAATATTTTTATTTTCTGAATGTATGCTTAAACAGTGCATATGTCTTTTGAATTTGTGGTTCATGAATGTTGGATCTTGAAAGAATGATGAAAAAGGAGACATGCTATTGAGGATCTGAAAAATCATAAAAATGATTCTTGAAGCAAGAAAAAGCAATAAAAAAAATTCGAAAAAAAATATAGAAAAGAAAGAAATAAAGTTGTGATCCAAGGCAATAAGAGTGTGCTTAAGAACCCTGGACACCTCTAGTTGGGGACTCTAGCAAAGCTGAGTCACAATCTGAAAAGGTTCACCCAACTATGTGTTTGTGGCATGTATGTATCCGGTGGTAATACTGGAAGACAGAGTGCTTTGGGCCACAGCCAAGACTCAATAAGTAGCTATGTTCAAGAATCATCATACTTTACTAGGACAATCAATAACACTATCTGGATTCTGAGTTCCTAAAGAAGCCAATTATTTTGAATTTCAAAGGATAGAGTGAGATGCCAAAACTATTCAGAGGCAAAAAGCTAAAAGCCCCGCTCATGTAATTCATACTGATCTTCATAGATGTTTTTGGAATTCATTGCATATTCTATTCTTTTTATCTTATTTGATTCTCAGTTGCTTGAGGACAAGCAACAATTTAAGTTTGGTGTTGTGATGAGCGGATAATTTGTACACTTTTTGGCATTGTTTTTAGTATGTTTTTTAGTATGATCTAGTTAGTTTTTAGTATATTTTTATGAGTTTTTAGTTAAAATTCACTTTTCTGGACTTTACTATGAGTTTGTGTGTTTTTCTGTGATTTCAGGTATTTTCTGGCTGAAATTGAGGGACCTGAGCAAAAATCTGATTCAGAGACCAAAAAGGACTGCAGATGCTGTTGGATTCTGACCTCCCTGCACTCGAAGTGGATTTTCTGGAGCTACAGAAGTCCAATTTGCGCGCTCTCAACGGCGTTGGAAAGTAGACATCCTGGGCTTTCCAGCAATATATGATAGTCCATACTTTGCTCAAGATTTGATGGCCCAAACCGGCGTTCAAAGTCACCCTCAGGAATTCCAGCGTTAAACGCCGGAACTAGCACCAAAATGGGAGTTAAACGCCCAAACTGGCATAAAAGCTGGCGTTTAACTCCAAGAAGAGTCTCTACACGAAAATGCTTCATTGCTCAGCCCAAGCACACACCAAGTGGGCCCGGAAGTGAATTTTTATGTCATTTACTCATCTCTGTACACCCTAGGCTACTAGTTTTCTATAAGTAGGACCTTTTACTATTGTATTAAAAGGGGGGAGCTTTCAATCTTTTAGATCTTTTGATCATGTTTTGATGATTGAACCCTCATTGGGAGGCTGGCCATTCGGCCATGCCTAGACCTTGTTCTTATGTATTTTCAACGGTGGAGTTTCTACACACCATAGATTAAGGTGTGGAGCTCTGCTGTACCTCGAGTATTAATGCAATTACTATTGTTCTTCTATTCAATTCCGCTTGTTCTTGTTCTAAGATATCACTTGTTCTTCAACTTGATGAATGTGATGATCTGTGACACTCATCATCATTCTCACCTATGAACGTGTGACTGACAACCACCTCCGTTCTACCTTCGATTGGGTGAATATCTCTTGGATTCCTGATACACGATGCATGGTTGATCGCCTGACAACCGAGTGCTCGCCTGACAAACGAGCCAGCCATTCCGTGAGATCAGAGTCTTCGTGGTATAGGCTAGAACTGATGGCGGCATTCAAGAGAATCCGGAAGGTCTAACCTTGTGTGTGGTATTCTGAGTAGGATTCAATGACTGAATGACTGTGACGTGCTTCAAACTCCTGAGGGCGGGGCGTTAGTGACAGACGCAAAAGAATCACTGGATTCTATTCCGGCCTGATCGAGAACCGACAGATGGATAGCCGTGCCGTGACAGGGTGCGTTGAACATTTCCACTGAGAGGATGGGAGGTAGCCACTAACAACGGTGAAACCCTTGCTTAAGCTTGCCATGGAAAGGAGTAAGAAGAATTGGATGAAGACAGTAGGAAAGCAGAGAGACGGAAGGGAAGGCATCTTCATACGCTTATCTGAAGTTCCTACCAATGAATTACATAAGTATCTCTATCCTTATCTTTATGCTTTATGCGTTTATCACCATACCCATTTGAGTTTGCCTGACTGAGATTTACAAGGTGACCATAGCTTGCTTCATACCAACAATCTCTGTGGGATCGACCCTTACTCGCGTAAGGTTTATTACTTGGACGACCCAGTACACTTGCTGGTTAGTTATGCGAAGTTGTGTTTATGCCATGGTATTGAACACCAAGTTTTTGGTTTCATCACCGGGGATTATTTGAGTTGTGAAAAGTGTTGATCACAATTTCGTGCACCAGGTATTCAGAGTAGGATTCAGGGATTGAATGACTGTGACGAGCTTCAAACTCGCGAGTGTTGGGCATAGTGACATATGCAAAAGGATCAATGGATCCTATTCCGACATGATCGAGAATCGACAGATGATTAGCCGTGCTATGACAGCGTATTTGGACCATTTTCACTGAGAGGATGGGAAGTAGCCATTGACAACAGTGACGCCCTACATACAGCTTGCCATGGAAAGGAGTAAGAATGATTGGATGAAAGCAGTAGGAAAGCAGAGATTCAGAAGGAACACAGTATCTTCATGCGCTTATCTGAAATTCTCACCAATGAATTACATAAGTATCTTTATCTTTATTTTATGCTTTATTTATCTTTATATTCGAAAACCATTATAACCATTAGAATCCACCTGACTGAGATTTACAAGATGACCATAACTTGCTTCATACCAACAATCTCCGTGGGATCAACCCTTACTCACGTAAGGTTTATTACTTGGACGACCCAGTGCACTTGTTGGTTAGCTGTGCGAAGTTGTGAAAAAGAGTTATATTACAATTGTGCGTACCAAGTTGTTGGCGCCATTGAGATCACAATTTCGTGCACCAAGTTTTTGGCGCCGTTGCTGGGGATTGTTTGAGTTTGGACAAATGACAGTTCATCTTGTTGCTCAGATTAGGTAATTTTCTTTTCAAAAATTTTTTTTATTTGTTTGCATTTTTCCAAAATTAATTTTCAAAAAATCCAAAAAAATTAATAAAATCATAAAAACCAAAAATATGTTGTGTTTCATGTTTGAGTCTAGTGTCAATTTTTAAGTTTGGTGTCAATTGCATGTTTTTAAAATTCTTGCATTTTTCGAAAAATTCATGCATTGCATTCTTCATAATCTTCAAGTTGTTCTTGACAAGTCTTCTTGTTTGATCTCCATATTTTCTTTTTTTGTGTCTTTTGTTATTTTTCATATGCATTCTTTAATCCATCGTGTCTAAACATTGAAAATTTCTAAGTTTGGTGTCTTACATATTCTTCTTTTCTTGAAAATTTTTCAAAAACAAGTCTTGATGTTCATCTTGATCTTCAAAGTGTTCTTGGTGTTCATCTTGACATTCAAAGTGTTCTTGCATGCATCATTTGTTTTGATCCAAAATTTTCATGTTTTGGGTCATATTTGTATTTTTCTCTCTCCTCATTAAAAATTCAAAAATTCAAAAAAATCAAAAAAATTATCTTTTTCTTATTTTACTCATAATTTTCGAAATCTTTGGGTTGACTTAGTCAAAAAATTTTAAAATTAGTTGTTTCTTGTTAGTCAAGTCAATATTTCAATTTTAAAAATCTTATCTTTTCAAAACTTTTTCAAAAATCAAATCTTTTTCATTTTTTCTTTTATATTTTTGAAATTTTTTTAAAAGTGATTTCAAAATCTTTTTCTTAATTTCATTTCAAAATTTCGAAAACTTTACTAACAATTAATGTGATTGATTCAAAAATTTGAAGTTTGTTACTTTCTTGTTAAGAAAGGTTCAATCTTTAAATTCTAAAATCATATCTTTTGGTTTCTTGTTAGTCAAGTAATTAATTTTAATTTCAAAAATCAAATCTTTTTAATCTCTTTTTCAAATTTTTTTAAATAAATTTCAATTATATCTTTTTAATCATATCTTTTCTTTTCAATCATATATTTTCAAACATATCTTTTTCAAATCATATCTTTTTCAAAATTGATTTCAAAAATCTTTTCTAACTTCTTATCTTTCCAAAATTGATTTTCAAATCTTTTTCAACAAACTAATTGACTCTTTGTTTGTTTCTTATCTTTTTCAAAACCACCTAACTACTTTTCTCTCTCTAACTTTCGAAAATTTCTCACTCTTTTTCAAAATTCTTTTAATTAACTAATTGTTTCAAATTTTAATTTTAATTTTATTTCTTCTCTTAATTTTCAAAAATCACTAACAATTTTTCAAAAATAATTTTCGAAAAGTCTCTCCTATCTCTCATCTTCTTCTATTTATTTATTTATCTACTAACACTTGTCTTCTACTCAAAATTCGAACCCTCTTCTCCCCCCTACTTGTGTTCGGATTTTCTTCATATTTTCTTCTACTTACATAAAAGAATCTCTCTACTGTGGTAAAGAGGATCCTTATTATTATTTTCTGTTCCCTTCTTTTTCATATGAGCAAGAGCAAGGACAAGAACATTCTTGTTGAAGCAGATCCTGAACCTGAAAAGACTCTGAAGAAGAAACTAAGATAAGCTAAAATACAACAATCCAGAGAAAACCTTACAGAAATTTTCGAAAAAGAAGAGGAGTTGGCAGCCAAAAATAATGACAACAACAATAATGCAAGGAGGATGCTTGGTGATTATACTACACCTACTTCCAATTTTTATGGAAGAAGCATCTCAATCCCTGCCATTGGAGCAAACAATTTTGAGCTGAAGCCTCAACTAGTTGCTCTAATGCAACAGAACTGCAAGTTTTATGGACTTCCATCAGAAGATCCCTATCAGTTTTTAACTGAGTTCTTGCAGATCTGTGATACTGTTAAGACTAATGGAGTAGATCCTGAAGTCTACAGGCTCATACTTTTTCCTTTTGCTGTAAGAGACAGAGCTAGAACATGGTTGGACTCACAATCTATAGATAGACTGGACTCTTGGGATAAGCTGGTCACAGCCTTCTTTGCCAAGTTCTTTCCTCCTCAAAAGCTGAGCAAGCTTAGAGTGGATGTTCAGACCTTCAAGCAAAAAGATGGTCAATCCCTCTATGAATCTTGAGAAAGATACAAGCAGTTGACCAAAAAGTGTCCTTCTGACATGCTTTCAGAATGGACCATTTTGGATATATTCTATGATGGTCTATCTGAGTTCTCTAAGATGTCACTGGACCATTCTGCAGGTGGATCCATTCACCTAAAGAAAACGCCTGCAGAAGCTTAAGAACTCATTGACATGGTTGCAAATAACCAATTCATGTACACCTCTGAGAGGAACCCTATGAGTAATGGGACGCCTCAGAGGAAGGGAGTTCTTGATATTGATGCTTTGAATGCTATATTGGCTCAGAACAAAATGTTAACTAAGCAAGTTAACATGATTTCTCAGAGTCTGAATGGATTTCAAAATGCATCCAACAGTACTAAAGAAGCATCTTCTGAAGAAGAAGCTTATGATCCTGAGAACCCTGCAATGGCAGAGGTGAATTACATGGGTGAAGCCTATGGAAACACCTATAACCCTTCATGGAGAAATCATCTGAATTTTTCATGGAAAGATCCACAGAAGCAAGGCTTCAATAATAACAATGGTGGAAGAAACAGGTTTAGCAATAGCAAGCCTTTTCCATCATCTTCTCAGTAACAGACAGATAATTCTGAGAAGAGCACCTCTAGCTTAGCAAACATAGTCTTTGATCTATCTAAGGCCACTTTAAGTTTCATGAATGAAACAAGGTCCTCCATTAGAAACTTGGAGGCACAAGTGGGTCAGCTGAGTAAGAAAATCACTGAAACTCCTCCTAGTACTCTCCCAAGCAATACAGAAGAGAATCCAAAAAGAGAGTGCAAGACCATTGATATAATCAAAATGGCCGAATCCAAAGAGGAAGGGGAGGACATGAATCCCAATGAGGAAGACCTTATGGGATGTCCTCCAGACAGAAAGGAGTTTCCTATTGAGGACCTAAAGGAATTTGAGGCTCATATAGAGACTATAGAGATTCCATTAACTTCCTTCTTCCATTCATGAGCTCTGAGAACTATTCTTTCTCTGAAGAGGATGAAGATGTAACTGAAGAGCAAGTTGCTCAATATCTAGGAGCCATCATGAAGCTGAATGCCAAGTTGTTTGGTAATGAGACTTGGGAAGATGAACCTCACTTGCTCATTAGTGAACTAAATACATGGGTTCAGCAAACTTTACCTCAAAAGAAACAAGATCCTGGTAAATTCTTAATACTCTGTACCATAGGCACCATGACCTTTGAAAAGGCTCTGTATGATATGGGATCAGGTATAAATCTCATGTCACTCTCTGTAATGAAGAAACTGGGGATCTTTGAGGTACAAGCTGCAAGAATCTCATTGGAGATGGCAGACAAGTCAATAAAACAAGCTTATGGATTGGTAGAGGACGTGTTAGTAAAGGTTAAAGGCCTTCACATCCCTGTTGATTTCATAATTCTTGACACTGGGAAGGATGAGGATGAATGCATCACCCTTGGAAGACCCTTCCTAGCCACAGCAGGAGCTATGATTGATGTTGACAGAGGAGAGCTAGTCCTTCGATTGAATAGGGACTACCTTGTGTTTAAAGCTCAAGGATCTTCCTCTGCAACCATGGAGAGGAAGCATGAAAAGTTTCTCTCAATACAGAGTAAAACAAAACCCCCACAATCAAACTCTAAGTTTGGTGTTGGGAGGCCACAACCAAACTCTAAGTTTGGTGTTGAACCCCCACATTCAAACTCTAAGTTTGGCGTTGGGAGGTCCCAACAATGCTCTGAACATCTGTGAAGCTCCATGAGAGCTCACTGTCAAGCTATTGACATTAAAGAAGCGCTTATTGGGAGGCAACCCAATTTTTATTTATCTATATTTCTATTGTTCTTTTGTGTTTTATTAGGTTTATAATCATGTGGAGTCACAAAATAATTGCAAAAAATAAAAACAAAATAAAAAACAGCAGAAGAAAAAGCGCACCCTGGAGGAAGAGCTGTCTGGCATTTAAACGCCAGAAACAAGCATCTGTCTGGCGTTTAACGCCAGAAATAAGCACCAAGCTGGCGTTTAACACCAGAAACAAGCATCAGGCTGGCGTTAAACGCCAGAAACAGGCTACATTTGGGCGTTTAACGCCAGAAACAAGCTGCAGTCTGGAGTTAAATGCCAGGATTGCATATAAAGGGCGTTTTACACGCCTAAAAGGTGCAGGAATGAGAAATCCTTGACACCTCAGGATCTGTGGACCCCACAGGATCCCCACCAACCCCACTTCTCTCTTCTTCACACAATCCAATAACACTATACCCTTCACCAATCACCTCAATCACTCTTCCCCATTACCTCTTCACCAATCACATCTATCCACTCTTCCCCATAAACCCCACCTACCTTCAAATTCAAAATCTCTTTCCCACCCAAACCCACCCTAAATGACCGAACCCTAACCCCTCTCCTTCCACTATATAAACCCCTCCATCCTTCTTCATTTTCACACAACACTACCCTCTCGTCTCCCCCTTGGCCGAAACCCACACCTCTCTCCCTCTCCTCCATATCTTCTTATTCTTCTATTCTTTCTTCTTTTGCTCGAGGGCGAGCAACATTCTAAGTTTGGTGTGGTAAAAGCATAGCTTTTTTGTTTTTCCATAACCATTGATGGCACCTAAGGCCAGAGAAACCTCAAAAAAGAGGAAAGGGAAGGCAATTGCTTCCACCTCTGAGTCATGAAAGATAGAGAGATTCATCTCAAAAGCCCATCAAGACCACTTCTATGAAGTTGTGGCCAAGAAAAATGTGATCCTTGATGTCCCTTTTAAGCTCAAAAAGGGCGAATATCCGGAGATTCGACATGAGATCCAAATAAGAGGTTAGAAAATTCTTACCAATCCCATTCAACAAGTCAAAATCTTAATGGTTCAAGAGTTCTATGCCAATGCATGGATCACTAGGAACCATGATCAAAGTATGAACCCGAATCCAAAGAATTGGCTTACAATGGTTCGGGGAAAATGCTTAGATTTCAGTCCGGAGAATGTAAGGTTGGCGTTCAACTTGCCTATGATGCAAGAAGACGCACGCCCCTACACTAGAAGGGTCAACTTTGATCAAAGGTTGGACTAAGTCCTCATGGACATATGTGTGGAAGGAGCTCAATGGAAAAGAGACTCAAAAGGCAAGCCGGTTTAATTGAGAAGACTGGACTTTAAGCTTATGGCTAGAGGATGGTTGGAGTTCATCCAACGCTCCATCATCCCCACTAGCAACCAATCTGAAGTAACTGTGGACCGGGCCATCATGATCCATAGCATCATGATTGGAGAGAAAGTAGAAGTTCATGAAGTCATCTTTATAGAACTTTACAAAGTAGCCGAAAAGCCTTCCACCTTGGCAAGGCTAGCTTTTGCTCACCTTATTTGTCATCTATGCAACTTAGCCAGAGTTGTCATAGAAGGAGTGATAAACCACTATTTTATGGTTTATATTGTATTTAATTGAGTGGTTTTATCAAGCTTTTCACCCACTTATTCATATGATTTGCATGATTTTATAATTCCTTCCTAGTTTAGTTTTATGATTGAAAACATGCTTCTTTGGTCTTAATTTAGCTAATCTTAATCTTCTCCTATTACCATTCGATGCCTTGATCTGTGTGTTAAGTGTTTCAGGCTTTATAGGGCATGAATGATTGAGAGATTGGGAATGAAGCTTGCAAAAATGGAAGGAACACAAGAAATTGAGGAGATGACCAACGAGAAGTGACGCGTACGCATCAGCGATGCGACCGCGCGGAAGAAAGGAATTTGCAGTGACGCGGCCGCATGGCTCACGCGACCGCACGGATTAAAGTGACGCAGAAGCGTGGACGACGCGAACGCGTGGCAGGGGAAAACGCGAATGACGTGTTCGCATGGATGACGCAATCGCGTGACGTGCGCGATCTGCAGAATTACAAAAATTGCTGGCAGAGATTTTGGGCCGCATTTCAACCCAGTTTTTTGGCCCAGAAACACAGATTAAAGTCAGGGAACTTGCAGAGACTCAGGGGGCTCTCATAATTCACTTTTTATAGTTTAGATGTAGTTTTTAGAGAGAGAGGTTCTCTCCTCTCTCTTAGGATTTAGGATTAGAATTCCTCTTAAAGGATTTAGGATTTATTATTATTTCAACTTATAATTCTTTTGAGCTCCAGGTTTAATATTTCTTTATTTTGACTTCTCTTATTTTTAATTATATATGTTGCCAATTTGGCTTAATGACATTCATGTTATGATTTTCTTAATAAATATTATTTGAGGTATTTTCAGATCTATGATTTGTTTCTCTTATTTATGATATAAATAATTTAGATTTTTCTACCTTTTGGCTCTAGTTGATTAATTGGTGACTCTTGAGTTATCAAACTCATTGTTGACCGAAAATTAGAATTCTTCAAGAATTAATTCGATATCCAATAACTCTAACTTTTTCCAAGGAAAGACTGGGACTTGAGGATTCGATATAATTCATTCACTTGACTTACCTTCATAGTGAGAGGTTAATAAAGTGGGAGAAAAATCCAATTCTCATCACAATTGAGAAGGATAACTAGGATAGGACTTCCAGTTCTCATACCTTGCCAAGAGTTTATTTTACAGTCATTTATTTAGTTTACTTGTCATTTATCATATCTGCTCCTCATTCTCAAAACCCCCGATTTACAAAACTCATAACCAATAATAAGAACATACCTCCCTACAATTCCTTGAGAAGACGACCCGAGGTTTAAATACTTCGGTTATCAATTTATTTAGGGGTTTGTTACTTGTGACAACCAAAACGTTTGTATGAAAGGACTTTTGTTGGTTTAGAAGCTATACTTGCAATGGGAATTCATTCTGAATTCTAGACCACGCAAAAGTTCTCTCATCAAAATGGCGCCGTTGCCGGGGAATTGCAAACGTGTGCCTTATTATTGGTTATTGTAAATATTTTTCAAAAAAAAATCTTTTACTTGTTTATTTGTTTTCTCTCTTCCCTCTTATTTCTGATATCTATTATGAATTCTCACCCCTCTTGCTTTGAGTTTGGTTCTAATTTTGTTGCAAGGAATGGAAGTTATAACAGGACTATGCATCAAGGTCTAAGCAATCAAAGATGGATGGAGCCACAAGGATCCGATCAACCCTTTAGGCAACAACATCCTCCTAAATATCACAGAAAAAGACCATCCTACAATGCATACCAAGCTGATAGATATGGTGGACCGCCTAGTAGCTACCAACGAGCCCCACCGTATGCTCAGAGACCACCCTCACAACATAACTTTGAACCACCACACTCACAAGCCCCTTTCCACCATTCCCTTCCATATGACCCTAACCCGTATCCACCATACCAACCACCTTATGAGCCAATTAAACCATACACAAAACCACCACCTCAATATACACCATCTCTTTATCATTATCAAGATGAACCACCTTCCTACCATGAACCCTTTCTCCCAACAAATGAACCCTCCTATCCACCCCAAACCTCCATGAAGAAAGCATTTGCCGATCTGAACTCTACTATACAAGCTCTCGCCACCCAAATCGGACCACCAAATACCTTCAATATACAACCCTCAAGCTTCAATGACTTCCATCTCAACCACATAATGATCCATCCATCCCATCACCACCATCCAAGGAAGAACACCCACATCCACCAATCCAAGAGCAAGATGATCCTAATTATGCTATTGATATGGAACAAGAGAAAGAGGATCTTCTTCGCGAATCTATACTTCATAAGGAGCTAGAAGAGGCACTAAAGGTGAAGGTAGAAGAGACCCTTGAAGGTGAAGGAGTAATTGAAGGGAGTTGTCATGGAAAGGTAATCATCAAGGAAGAGCAAGAGTCAAGGGATCATTTCAAAAAAACAGTAGATCAATTTCATGCAACCCTTCATCAATTGGAGCAAGCAATAAGTCAATTACCTTCCAGACGTTTGGACACTCAAGGGACCCCCATGGCTTCATGTGGAGAATATAATGAAGAACGTAGCATGAAGGAGACACTAGAGACTCCAGTGGACAATAAGGAGCATGACTTTGTACTGGAACAAGTGGAGAAAGCCATAATAGTTGCAGAGGAAGAAGTGGTTGAAGACTTAGGAGATGCAGAACTTCTAGGGGAAAGTCAAGTCATAAATCCTCCTTTCAAGGTATTTGAATTTAATGTTGAGGAGGGTGTACAACCTCCAAGGCATGTCATAATAGAAGACTTGGAAAAGGTTAATCAAGAGATGGAGATTCAAGAAGAAGAGGCACAACCTCCCATGCCCTTGGTGCACAATAAAGAAGAGATTAAATTGGAAGCAAGCTACCAAGAGGAAGAGGTTGAAATTGAAGAAGCTTGCAAAGAGGTGGAAGATGTCAAAGAAGAGCACAAGGGAGTGGAGCTTGCACGTTCATTAAAAACACCTCCCCCTAAGTTGCCATCATCCTTCACAACATTCAAGTGGGTGAAATTCATATCCCTTAGCTTTCTAATTCCACTTGAATACGGGCTACTGGAGACGGATGGTCAACTTAGAGCTCTTTGTGGCATTAAGAGTAAGAAGAAGATGGTCAGTGGTAAGATCTGTCCTGCAAGGTTCATTATGGTTGGAAGCTCAAATTTTAAACGCAAAGGTTGGTATAGAGCTCAATTGAATGGGTCTAGGAAGTTGTTTGGACGCTTCAGTGAGAATTCTAAAGCTGAACCACCCGGATGGAATCATGATAATCAACTTGAAGACGGGTGTAGAAACAAGATTTGGGACCCTGGAGGCTACTGAAACTCCAAACATTGGTGGAGTTTTCTGGATGAGTTCAAGCACAAGCCGCTATAACAGGAAGCTCCTCAATTGTCCAACTTAAGGACTTTAACTAAAAGTGCTAGGTGGGAGACAACCCATCATGGTATGATCGTTCTTTTTTTCATTTTTATTTAGTTTTATTTGTTTTCAAGTTTTTCATTGAACCTGGAATTACTCATAACATTCATATCATTTTGCATTCTGCATACTGCATATTAAAAAAAATGTCACGCGATGCGACCGCATCCGCGTCGAAAGGAGAAGGGAGAAAATAAAAACGAAAAGGAAGTCACGCTGGAGCATGGCTAGAGGCGTGCCAGTGGTCCAAATCGTCCCACGCAACCGCGTCGCTGACGCATCCGAGTCACATGGGAATAATGGCCTCCCACGCGGCCGCGTGCCCTAATTTTTGACGTAAAAAGGGTGCACAACAAATTATTATGCGAGAGTGGTGCTGGATTGATGCTGGATGTACAATCTCTATCACGCGACCGCGTCACCGACGCGTCCGCGTCATTCCTTTCTAGAGCCCACTCACGCGATCGCATGCCCCATGCGATCGCGTCACCCAAAATTTGGCAAAATAAGATTTTGAACAGAGAGTTGTGCGAGCGCGAGGCTGCCCTCGCGCCAGTAGCATAACCTGAGTCACGCGTCCGTGTGATCGACGCGACCGCGTCGATTAATTTAAGCGCAAGTCGCGTGACCACGTCCCCCATGCGTCCGCGTCGCTTGCGCCGCACAACTTTTCCAACGCAGCCAAATATCTTATCTTTTCTTCCCTATATCTAATTCTTTTCTTTCTTTCTTATTTCTTTTCTTCCTTCTTCTCCCTTTTCTTACTTTCTTCTTCTCATCCCTCTTCACTTCTATTTAATTTATTTGCATAGTTTTATTCATTGCATTATTTTTATTGGTGTTAGAAATTTATTTATTTTGCTTGTGGGTTATTCAAAGAATTGTTTGACAATTATATATTATTTTTATAGGGTTTCTTGCATGTTCTAATTAATATTTTCAATAACATATTCACCATTCATGCTAAGTGTTTGTGAAAAAGCCCGTATGGCATTGTGCATTATTTTAAATTATTCTCTTCTACTATTCAATGCTTGCTTTTCACAAATTTTCTTTACTATTTTATTAATTAAATATAATTGTCAATACAAACGTTATTGTTAGTTTCTCATGACTAACAATACATTAAAGCTTTTGATGCTTGATCTATGCTACTCATGCCCTTGCCGGCATACTAATAAACATCTTGCATCCAATACTCCCCATGCCTTGCTATATTTCCATTGATGAACTGATCACATGGAATCGCGACCATGTCTTTCATTCACTATTTTTTACTTGGCATGATTATCACTCGTACCCCCCTCCTCTTTGCTCCATCCCTTTGACTTCATGTCCCTTTCTCTTCTCCCTTTTTCAGGCTGGCCACCAGAATGGGTAAAGAGAAAGCTTCTACAACGAGCAACAGCTGAGGAACCACAACACCCACCCACCTGTACATCTCAGCATGCACCGAGGACGGTGCAATCTTTAAGTGTGGGGAGGTCGATACCGATCTCCACGGGTTAGTTAGTCCCTTCTCAACACCAATTTTTGTTTTTCATTGTTGCATTTACATGTTTGATTGCATGTTTGTTTTTTGTGCATATTTTACCACTTGGTTAAAGTAATATTTTCTTTTTCAAGAAATTTTTATAGTATTTCACTAATTTGAATAAAACTTTTTGAAAAACTTGTTTGAAGAAATCTTATTTTGGAACATGGTTTAAAGCTCGAACACACAAAACCAGTGAGATTTTGAGCCTATTTGATTGGTTGCATTTTATCAACCAATATTTTATTTTTGGTGTGTGTTTTTCTCTCTAAAATTGTGATCTTTGCCTTGCTTAATTCTATATTTCCATTGTTTGATGTATGCATGCACTGATATGATTGAGGCCCTTGTTTCACTAAGCTTACATACCCATATGGCCTTACCCTTTCATTATCCTTTGCAAACCAATTTGAGCCTAATATACCCATTTGTTCTTTACTTTAGCTCATTACTAACTCTAAGAGGAAAACAATAATGTCCTTAATTTGAATCCTTGGTTAGCTTAGACTAGTAAAAGTGCTCATGATTTAAGTGTGGGAAAGTTGAGTTTGAAAATATTTGGTTTGAATAATTGGGTGTTGTATATTTTAGTGAAAATGTGCAAAATAATGGTTGAGCACATATTATTGCATTCAATACTTTAATCATATGCATTGAGAAAAAAAAAGAAAAAGAAAAGAGCAATTAATAAAAAGGGACAAAATGCCCCAAAGTGAGTGTTGGTATCAATGCATATGCACTAAACTCAATTTTAGGATGCATGAACATGTGGAAATCACAGTTAATGGGAAGTTAGATTTTGCATTTTAGTTAAATAGATTGTCTTAAGTTAGGTGGAAAGTTTATGTTAATTACGGATTCAGATTTTAGTCCACTTGGCCAAATACAATCCTACCTTGACCCTAACCCCATTACAACCCTTAAAATACCTCTTAATTTGTGTATTAGTGCATTAAATTTTTGTTGATTGTTAGATGAAGAGCAAGCTATAAAAAGCATGATTAGTAGAGAATTGAGAGAATTTGACCCTAGACACTTGAGAGTTAGAATGATATACACCACCAAGTAAGGGTTCAGCGCTTAATTCTATGTTCCCTGCTTTCATGAGCTATCTTCTTCTTGCAAGTTATTTATATTGTATTTTGTGATTTAAATTAGTGAAATCCAGTTCATATTTATTCTTGAAAGATTTATTTACTTTTTCACTAAGTAGGTAGAATCATTTTAGCATGTAGTTGCATTCACATTCATAGGTTGCATTGCATGAGTCTTGCCTTTCCCTACTCATTTATTTGGTCTCCTTGAGTTTAGCATGAGGACATGCTAATGTTTAAGTGTGGGGAGGTTGATAAACCACTATTTTATGGTTTATATTGTATTTAATTGAGTGGTTTTATCAAGCTTTTCACCCACTTATTCATATGATTTGCATGATTTTATAATTCCTTCCTAGTTTAGTTCTATGATTGAAAACATGCTTCTTTGGTCTTAATTTAGCTAATCTTAATCTTCTCTTATTACCATTCGATGCCTTGATCTATGTGTTAAGTATTTCAGACTTTATAGGGCATGAATGAGTGAGAGATTGGGAAGGAAGCTTGCAAAAATGGAAGGAACACAAGAAATTGAGGAGATGACCAGCGAGAAGTGACGCGTACGCGTCAGCGATGCGACTGCGCGGAAGAAAGGAATTCGCAGTGACGCGGCCGCATGGCTCAGGCGACCACGCAGATTAGAAAAGCACAAGTGATGCGGAAGCGTGGACGACGCGAACGCGTGGCAGGGAAAAACGCGAATGACGCGTCCGCATGGATGACGCGATCGCGTGACGTGCGCGATCTGCAGAATTACAAAAATCACTGGCAGAGATTCTGGGCCGCATTTTAACCCAGTTTTTCGGCCCAGAAACATAGATTAAAGTCAGGGAACTTGCAGAGACTCAGGAGGCTCTCATAATTCACTTTTCATAGTTTAGATTTAGGATTAGAATTCCTCTTAAAGGATTTAGGATTTATTATTATTTCAACTTATAATTCTTCTGAGCTCCAGGTTTAATATTCCTTTATTTTGACTTCTCTTATTTTTAATTATATATGTTGCCAATTTGGCTTAATGATATTCATGTTATGATTTTCTTAATAAATATTATTTGAAGTATTTTCAGATCTATGATTTGTTTCTCTTATTTATGATATAAATAATTTAGATTTTTCTACCTTTTGGCTCTGGTTGATTAATTGGTGACTCTTGAGTTATCAAACTCATTGTTGACCGAAAATTGGAATTCTTCAAGAATTAATTCGAGATCCAATAACTCTAACTTTTCCCAAGGAAAGACTGGGACTTGAGGATTCGAATTAATTCATTCACTTGACTTACCTTCATAGTGAGAGGTTAACAAAGTGGGAGAAAAATCCAATTCTCATCACAATTGATAAGGATAACTAGGATAGGACTTTCAGTTCTCATACCTTGCCAAGAGTTTATTTTACAGTCATTTATTTAGTTTACTTGTCATTTATCATATCTGCTCCTCATTCTCAAAACCCCCGATTTACAAAACTCATAACCAATAATAAGAACATACATCCCTGGAATTCCTTGAGAAGACGACCCGAGGTTTAAATACTTCGGTTATCAATTTATTTAGGGGTTTGTTACTTGTGACAACCAAAACGTTTGTATGAAAGGACTTTTGTTGGTTTAGAAGCTATACTTGCAACGGGAATTCATTTTGAATTCTAGACCACGCAAAATTTCTCTCATCAAAATAATCCCACGTGATCGCATGAGCGACGCGATCGCGTGAGCGACGCGATCGCGTCGTGTGGATAGCACACCACCGCAAAGGAGACAGAGAGTTGCGCTGAAGCGACGCTAGAATTGTGCGTTTCGCACGATTTCCAGCGACGTGATCACATCGCCTACGCGATCGCGCCATTCATTATTTACCAATCCCATGCGATCGCGTCAGCCAAGCGATCGCGTCAACCCCCATTTCACCCAGGCCATGCGACCGCGTGTCCCACGCGATCGCGTGGATTCAAATTTACTAACCCCCAGTCACGCGAACCCTACCCATTAGCGTCACCCCCACCCTTCTCCTTCCTCTCTTCTCTCCACAGCCACCACCCACAACCTCCAGCAACCACCACCGCCCACCGCAACTCCCGACGACCACCCAGAAGCCACCACCATGACAACCCCTTCCACTTTCCCCTCTTTCTTCTTCTTCTTTCCCCTTCTCCCTCCACCGTCGCTGACCCCCCTCCGCAATCACCACCCACCGGACCGCCATCACTGCCGCACCCCTATCCGCCCATAACCACCACCCTCAACCCCCGTCCCAACTACCCCCCCATACCCCCATTATCCCTACTTTTACCTCCCTGCCCCTAAACAGCAGCCATCGCCGCCGCGCCACCCTCTGATAAACCCCATTTGTAGGGTTTATCTTATGCTTCATTTAAGGGATTTTATAACCTTTTACCCACATTTATTCAATGAAATAGCATGGTTTCGTATATTCTCCTTTAATTGTGCTTAAGAGTGAAAACATGCTTTTTAGGACTTAAAATAGCTAAATCTAATTCTCCTTAATTCCATTAGATGCCTTGATATGTTTGTTAAGTGATTTAAGGTTTAGGAGGCAAAGATTGGATCAAGGGAATGAAGAACGAAGCATGAAAAGTTGGAGAACTCATGAAGAAATGAAAGAACCGGAAAGCTGTCAAGCCAACCTCTTCGTACTTAAACGACCATAACTTGAGCTACAAAGGTCCAAATGATACGGTTCCAGTTGGGTTAGAAAGCTAACATCCGGGGCTTCGAAACGATATAAGATTTGCCATAGTTTCTACACGTATGGTGGCGCGCACGTGCATAGTACGCGCACGCACCGTTGCTGCCACCTGGTTCACTTAAAGCAAAACGTGGCCAGCGAATTCTAAAGCCTTGTGGGCCCAATCCAACTCATTTCTGATGCTATTTAACCCAAGCAATGAAGAGGGAAACACAAATTAGTTACCATTACTTCATTTCCACACATTAGGATTAGTTTAGAAGTAGTTTCTAGAGAAAGAAGCTCTCACTTCTCTCTAGAATTAGGATTAGGATTAGGATTAGTTCTTAGATCTAGGTTTTAATCTTTGCTTTCTTCTACTTCTACATCTCAATTCCTTGTTGTTACATTCCTTCTTCTTCCATTCTTTTGTTTTAATTTCCTTTATGTTGTTCTTATGCTTTGTTGTAGATCTACTATTGTTCCTTCCATTTTCTTTCAATTCAATAAGAGGTAATTCATAATAATTGTTCTTCTTTGCTTTTCTATTGTTGATCTCTTGCCTTTGTAGTTAGATTTCTCTTTAATTCTTGCAATTTATGTTGTTTACTTTTATTGCCTTTTATGTGTTTGTTGAAATGCCTCTTCTAGATATAGTGTAGATTTTGTTCCTCTTGGCCTAGGTAGAGTAATTAGTGACACTTGAGTTATCTAATTCCTTTGTTGATTGGTAATTGGAGAGATTGCTAATTGGTTTGGAGTGCACTAAAGCTAGTCTTTCCTTGGGAGTTGGCTAGGACTTGTGGCTCAAGTCAATTCATCCACTTGACTTTCCTTTATTTAGTAAGGGTTGACTAAGTGGTAGCAATGGACAATTCTCATCACAATTGAGAAGGATAACTAGGATAGAACTTCTGATTTTCATACCTTGCCAAAAGCCTTTTATAGTTGTTAGTTTACTTTCTTGCCATTTATCTTTCATGTTTCTTATTAAAACCCCAAAATAACTCACAACAAATAACAAGACACTTTATTGTAATTCCTAGGGAGAACGACCCGAGGTTCAATACTTCGGTTTATAAATTTAGGGGTTTGTTTTAGTGACAAACAACTTTTTGTATGAAAGGATTATTGCTTGGTTTAGAAACTATACTTTGACGAGATTTTATTTGAGAAATTCTAAACTGTCAAAAATCCAATCATTAAAATGGCGCCGTTGCCGGGGAATCGCAATGGTGTTATGTTATTGGTTATTGTATATATGTGAATAGTGTGAATATCTTGCTTTTTGCTTTTTTGCTAGTTGTAGAATTTTATTTCTCTTATTTTCCATTATCTTTTGATTTTGTTTTCTCTTTCCATTATGAATTCTCATTTTGGCTATGAGTGTGATTACAACTATGTTGTAGGTGATGAGGACTATAATGGAGACGTGTATCAAGGATGGGACAAGCAAAGGTGGGAGGAGCCATATGCATATGATCAATCTTCTTGGCAACAACCTCCACCAATGCACTATGAAGAAGAGCCATTCCATGATGCATACCAATCAAATGGCTATGGTGAACCTCCTTGTGATTTTCATGAACCACCACCATATGCCTATGAGTCATATCCTCAACATGAACCTCAACTACACTCACAAGCCTATTTTCAACAAACACCTCCATATGACCATGATCCTTACCCACCATACCAACCTCTTTTTGAACCATATGAGCCATACATGGAACCACAATTCCAAGATTACTACTCCCAAGAACCACCTCAATACACACCACCACCTTACCAAGAAGAACCACCTTCCTATAATGAACCCTTTCTTCAATATGATGAACCATCCCATCCACCTCAACCTCTAATGGATGAAACCCTCGGTGTTCTTCTTCAAGGACAAGAAGAGATGACAAGGGATGTGCAACAATTCATCACCGCCTTGGATGAGGTGGTAAACCGGCTAGCATCCCAACTTTTGGACACTCAAGGAACTCCCATGGCTACATGTGGAGAATCTAAAGAAGAGCATAGCATGAAGGAGAGATTGGAAACTCCAGTGGAAAATGAAGAATACCACTTTGTGTTAGAACAATTGGAAGAGCCTATGATTATTGAAGAAAAGGAAGAAATGGTTGAAGACTTAGGAGATGCGGAACCTCCATGGAAACCTAGAGTTATAGAAAACTCCTCCAAGAAGATTGAAGTTGATGTTGAGGAGGAATGTGCACAACCTCCAAGGCATATCCCACATGAAGACTTGGAAGGAATGAAGCAAGAATTGAGTTCCCTTGGTGATGAAGATCATGCACCCAATCTTCTTGGTGAAGAATCCTTTGAATTTGAAGAACCTTCTCCTAATAAATTTGAACGTGATATGGAGGTAGATTTCTCTCGTCCTCCCATTTATGATTTGAGTGATGGAGAAGAGTGGGATGAAAATGATGCACAAAGGATTGAAAGTGAAGAAGTTTGTGAAAAGGTGGAGGCAATCAAGGAAGAAAATAAGGGAGTGGAGCTTACTGGCACATTGGAAATATCTCTCCCCAAGCCACCACCATCCACTCTCTCATTCAAGTAGGTAAATTCCTTATACTCAAGCTTTATTATTCCCCTTAAATATAGTTTGCTTGAAACGGATGGTCAACTTAGATATATTTGTGGCTTTAAGAGTAAAAAGAAAATGGTTAGTGGTTGGAAATGCCATTCTAGGTTCATCATGGTTACATGTTCAAAGCTTAATAGCAAGAGTTGGTGTAGAACTAGATTGCTTGGGTCTAGACGGATGTTTGGTCACTTTGTTGGGAATTCACCTTGCTCACCACCCACATGGATTAAAGATAATCAACTTGGAGATGGGTGTGAAGACAAAATATGGGATCCGGAAACACATGAGGATCGACATTGGGAGCCCATGGTTTGTGATGAACCCCATCAAAGCTTGGAGATATTAATCTTGAATGATGGAGCTTATTGGAAGTCCAAGCATTGGTGGAAGTTCCAAGATGAGTACAAGCACAAGCCACCTTGAGAGAAGCTCCCCATAAGTCCAACTTAAGGACAATAAATAAAAGTGCTAGGTGGGAGACTGATGAGCGGATAATTTATACGCTTTTTGGCATTGTTTTTAGGTAGTTTTTAGTAAGTTCAAGCTACTTTTAGGGATGTTTTCATTAGTTTTTATATTAAATTCACATTTCTGGACTTTACTATGCGTTTGTGTGTTTTTCTGTGATTTCAGGTAATTTCTGGCTGAAATTGAGGGACTTGAGCAAACCTCTGAAAAAGGCTGACAAAAGGACTGCTGATGCTGTTGGAATCTGACCTCCCTGCACTCGAAATGGATTTTATGGAGCTACAGAACTCCAATTGGCGTGCTCTCAACGGCGTTGGAAAGCATACATCCAGAGCTTTCCAGAAATATATAATAGTCCATACTTTATTTGGAAATTGAGGACGTAACTTGGCGTTGAACGCCAAGTACATGCTGCTGTCTGGAGTTAAACGCCAGAAAAACGTCATGATCCGGAGTTGAACGCCCAAAACACGTTATAACTTAGAGTTCAACTCCAAGAAAAGCCTCAGCTCGTGGATAGATCAAGCTCAGCCCAAACATACACCAAGTGGGCCCCGGAAGTGAATTTATGCATCAAATACTTACTCATGTAAACCCTAGTAGCTAGTCTAATATAAATAGGATAAGTTACTATTGTATTAGACATCTTTGGTCTCAGTTTTAGGAGGCTATTGATCACATTCAGGGGGCTGGCCATTCGGTCATGCCTGAACCTTTTACTTATGTATTTTCAACAGTGGAGTTTCTGCACACCATAGATTAAGGGTGTGGAGCTCTGCTGTACCTCAAGTTTCAATACAATTATTATTACTTTCTATTCAATTCTCTTTTATTCTTATTCCAAGATATACGTTGCACTTCAACTTGATGAATGTGATGATCCGTGACACTCATCATCATTCTCACCTATGAACGCGCGTGATTGACAACCACTTCCGTTCTACTCTAGGCCGGGCGCATATCTCTTAGATTCCCCAACAGAATCTTCGTGGTATAAGCTAGATAGATGGCGGCATTCATGAGGATCCGGAAAGTCTAAACCTTGTCTATGGTATTCCGAGTAGGATTCTGGGATTGAATGACTATGACGAGCTTCAAACTCCTGAAGGCTGGGCGTGATGACAAACGCAAAAGAATCAAGGGATTCTATTCCAACCTGATTGAGAACCGACAGATGATTAGCCGTGCTGTGACAGAGCACAGGAACGTTTTCACTGAGAGGATGGGATGTAGCCATTGACAACGGTGATGCCCTACGTACAGCTTGCCATGGAAAGGAGTAGGAAGGATTGGAGGAATGTAATAAGAAAATAGAGATACGAGAGGAGCACAGCATCTTCACACACTTATCTGAAATTCCCACTATTATTTTACATAAGCATTTCTATCCCTTTTTATTTTCTATTTATTATTAATTTTTGAATTCACCATAAACCATTTTAATCTGCCTAACTGAGATTTACAAGGTAACCATAGCTTGCTTCATACCAACAATCTCTGTGGGATCGACCCTTACTCACGTAAGGTATTACTTGGATGACCCAGTACACTTGCTGGTTAAGTTGAACGGAGTTGTGTCCACACATAGTTGAAAAAGCAATGAATTTTACAAAATACAATAACAAAGGAATCACAATTTCGTCCACCATGTTTTTGGCGCCGTTGCCAGGGATTGTTCGAGTATGGACAACTGACGGTTCATCTTGTTGCTCAGATTAGGTAATTTTCTTTTCAAAAAGTTTTCAAAAATCTTTCAAAAATATTTTTTATTATTATTTTCATTTTTCTAAAGTATATTTTCGAAAAATATAATAAAAATACAAAAAAATCATAAAATCATAAAAATCAAAAATATTTTGTGTTTTTTGTTTGAGTCTTGAGTCAATTTTTAAGTTTGGTGTCAATTGCATGCTTTAAAAAAATTTTCTTGCATTTTTCAAAAACTCCATGCATTCATGGTGCTCTTCATGATCTTCAAGTTGTTCTTGATAAGTCTTCTTGTTTGATCTTGATGTTTTCTTGTTTTGTGTTGTTTGTTGTTTTTCATGTGCATTTTTGCATTCATATTTTCCATGCATTAAAGATTTCTAAGTTTGGTGTCTTGCATGTTTTCTTTGCATCAAAAAATTTTTCAAAATTATGTTCTTGATGTTCATCATGATCTTCAAAGTGTTCTTGGTGTTCATCTTGACATTCATAGTGTTCTTGCATGCATCTTGTGTTTTGATCCAAAATTTTCATGTTTTTGGTCATTTTGTGTTTTTCTTTAAAAATTCAAAAATCAAAAAATATCTTTTCCTTATTTCCCTCCAAATTTTCGAAATTTTGGGTTGACTTGGTCAAAAAAATTTTAAAAATTAGTTGTTTCTTACAAGTCAAGTCAAAATTTCAATTTTAAAAATCTTATCTTTTCAAAATCTTTTTCAAAAATCATATCTTTTCCAATTTTTCCCCTTTTTCAAAAATTCCAAAAATCCTTTTCAAAATATTTTTCAAAATCTTTTTCTTATCTTTATATCTAATTTTCGAAAATTCACTAATAATTAATGTGATTGATTCAAAAATTTGAAGTTTGTTACTTTCTTGTTAAGAAAGGTTCAATCTTTAAGTTCTAGAATCTTATCTTGTAGTTTCTTGTTAGTGAAGTAAGTAATTTCAAATTTAAAAAATTAAATCTTTTTATCTTTTATCTTATCTTTTTCAAAAATTTTATCTTTTTTCAAAATTTGATTTCAAAATATCTTATCTAACCTCTTATCTTCTTATCTTTTTTAGATTTGATTTTGAAATCTTTTTCAACTAACCAGTTAACTTTTTGTTTGTTTCTTATCTTTTTCAAAACCACCTAACTATTTTTCCCTCTCTAATTTTTGAAAATATCTCATGTCTTTTTCAAAAATTCTTTTTGTTTTGAATTTTAATTTTAATTCTATCTTATCTTTAATTTTCGAAAACTACTAACCCCCTTTTCAAAATTATTTTCGAAATTTTTCCCCTCTTCTCTTCTTCTAATTAATTATTTATTTACTGACACTTCTCTTCACCTATCTTCATCTAAAAATCCGAACTCAATCTATCCCTTGTGTTTGGATTCTTCTCCCCTTTCTTTTTCTACTAACATAAAGGAATCTCTATACTGTGACATAGAGGATTCCTCTTTATTTTCTTGTTTTCTTCTCTTTCATATGAGCATGAACAAGGATAAAGGCACTCTTGTAGAAATTGATCCAGAACCTGAAAGGACTCTGAAGAGAAAATTAAGAGAAGCTAAGTTACAATAATCTAAAGGTAACCTTTCAGAAATTTTCGAACAAGAGAAGGAGATGGCAGCCGAAAATAATAATAATGCAAGGAGAATGCTTGGTGACTTCACAAAGCCAACGTCCAAGTTTGATGGAAGAAGCATCTCCATTCCTGCCATTGGAGCCAATAATTTTGAGCTGAAACCTCAGCTAGTTGCCTTAATGCAACAAAACTGCAAGTTTTATGGACTTCCATCTGAAGATCCTTATCAGTTTTTAACTGAGTTCTTGCAGATCTGTGAGACTGTAAAGATGAATGGAGTTGATCCTGAAGTCTACAGACTCATGCTTTTCCCTTTTGCTGTAAGAGACAAAGCTAGAATATGGTTGGATTCACAACCTAAGGATAGCCTGGACTCCTGGGATAAGCTGGTCACTGCCTTCTTGGATAAATTCTTTCCTCCTCAAAAGCTGAGCAAGCTGAGAGTGGATGTTCAAACCTTCAAGCAAAAAGATGGTGAATCCCTCTATGAAGCTTGGGAAAGATACAAGCAGCTGACCAAAAGATGTCCATCTGACATGTTTTCAGAATGGACCATATTAGATATATTCTATTATGGTCTATCTGAATTTTCGAAAATGTCATTGGACCATTCCGCAGGTGGATCTATTCACCTAAAGAAAACGCCTGAAGAGGCTCAAGAACTCATTGACATGGTTGCAAACATCCAATTCATGTACACCTCTGAGAGGAATTCCGTGAATAATGGGATACCTCAGAAGAAAAAAGTTCTTGAAATTGATGCTCTGAATGCCATATTGGCTCAGAACAAAGTGTTGACTCAGCAGGTCAACATGATCTCTCAAAGTCTGAATGGATGGCAACATGCATCCAACAGTACTAAAGAGGAAGCTTCTGAAGAAGCTTATGATCCTGAGAACCCTGCCATGGCAGAGGTTAATTACATGGGTGAACCTTATGGAAACACCTAAAACTCATCATGGAGAAATCATCCAAATTTCTCATAGAAGGATCAACAAAAGCTTCAACAAGGCTTTAACAATGGTGGACGCAATAGGCTGAGCAATAGCAAGCCATATCCATCATCTTCTCAGCAACAGACAGAGAATTCTGAACAAAACACTTCTAATTTAGCCAATCTAGTCTCTGATCTGTCAAAGGCCACTTTCAGTTTCATAAATGAAACAAGATCCTCCATCAGAAATCTAGAGGCACAAGTGGGCCAGCTGAGTAAGAAAGTTATAGAAACTCCTCCCAGTATTCTCCCAAGCAATACAGAAGAGAATCCAAAAGGAGAGTGCAAGGCCATTGATGTGATCAATGTGGCCAAATGCACAAGGGAGGAGGAGGACGAAAATCCTAGTGAGGAAGACCTCCTGGGACGTCCTTCAAGCAAGAAGGAGTTTCCTATTAAGGATCCAAAGGAATCTGAGGCTCATATAGAGACCATAGAGATTCCATTAAATCTCCTTCTGCCATTCATGAGCTCTGAAGACTATTCTTCCTCTGAAGAGGATGAAGATGTGACTGGAGAGCAAGTTGCTCAATACTTAGGAGCTATCATGAAGATGAATGCCAAGTTGTTTGGTAATGAGACTTGGGAAAGTGAACCTCCCTTGCTCATTAATGAACTAGATTCTTGGATTCAGAAAACTCTACCTCAAAAGAAACAAAATCCTGGCAAGTTCTTAATACCTTGTACCATAGGCACCATGACCTTTGAAAAGGCTCTATGTGATCTAGGGTCAGGGATAAATCTTATGCCACTCTCTGTAATGGAGAAGCTGGGGATCATTGAGGTACAACCTGCCTTGTTCTCATTACAATTGGCAGACAAGTCATTAAGACAAGCTTATGGAATAGTGGAGGACGTGTTAGTAAAGGTTGAAGGCCTTTACATCCCTACTGATTTCATAATCTTAGACACTAGGAAGGAAGAGGATGATTGCATCATCCTTGGAAGACCTTTCCTAGCCACAGCAGAAGCTGTGATAGATGTCAACAGAGGTGAATTAGTCCTTCAATTGAATGGGGACTACCTTGTGTTTAAGGCACAAGGCCATCCCTCTGTGACAAAAGAGAGTAAGCATGAAGAGCTTCTCTCAGTTCAGAGTCAAGAAGAGCCCCCACAGTCGAACTCTAAGTTTGGTGTTGTGAGGCCACAACCAAATTCTAAGTTTGGTGTTAAGATCCCATATCCAAGCTCTAAGTTTGGTGTTGGGACTATACAACATTGACCTGATCACCTTTGTGCCTCCATGAGAGCCACTGTCAAGCTATTGACATTAAAGAAGCGCATGTTGGGAGGCAACCCAATTTTATCTAATTTTTATTTTATTGTTATTTTATGTTTTATTAGGTACATGATCATGAGGAGTCACAAAAAAAATCATAAAAATTAAAAACAGAATCAAAAATAGCAGAAGAAAAAAATCACACCCTGGAGGAAGCACAGGCTGGCGTTCAACGCCAGTAAGATGCATCTGGCCGGCGTTCAACGCCAGAACAGAGCATCATTCTGGCGCTGAATGCCAGAAACAAGCAACATTCTGGCGCTGAACGCCAGGAATGTGCCTAGAGAAGAAAAGCTTGCGCTGAACGCCAGTAACAAGCATGAAACTGGCGTTCAACGCCAGAAACATGCTTTACATGGGCGTTGAACGCCCAGAATGTGCACCACACGGCGTTTAAATGCCAGAATGGTGTGCAAAGGCAATTTACATGCCTAATTGGTGCAGGGATGGAATTCCTTGACACCTCAGGATCTGTGGACCCCACAGGATCCCCACCTACTATATTCCCACCTTACCTCCTAATCCTATTTTTGTGATTACTCTTCCCCATGTCACACTTCCCAACACTCTTCACCAATCACCTCAATTCCTCTTCCCAATCACCCCCTTCTCCACTCACATCCATCCACTCTTCCCCATAAACCCCACTTACTTTCAAAAATTCAAAAACATTTTCCCACCCATTCCCACCCTAATGGCCAAATACACACTACCCCCTCTCCCTATATATACCCTTCCATTCTACTTCATTTTCACACAACACAACCCCTTCTTCTTCACCTAGGCCGAACCTACATCTCTTCCCCTCTACCATATTTTCTTCTTCTTCTTCTTCTTCCTCTTTTCTTTCTTCTATTGCTCGAGGACGAGCAATATTTTAAGTTTGGTGTGTGGTCAAAGCACAATCTTTTTTATTTTCCACTACCATCAATGGCACCTAAGGTTGGAAAAGGAAAAGGGAAGACAAAAGCTTCCACCTCCGAGTCATGGGAGATGGAAAGATTCATCTCCAAGAGCCATCAAGACCACTTCTATGATGTTGTGGCAAAGAAGAAGGTGATCCCTGAGGTCCCTTTCAAGCTCAAGAAAAATGAGTATCCGGAGATCCGACATGAAATCCGAAGAAGAGGTTGGGAAATCTTAACCAACCCCATGCAACAAGTCGGAATCTTAATGGTTCAAGAGTTCTATGCCAATGCATGGATCACTAGGAACCATAATCAAAGTATGAACCCGAATCCAAAGAATTATCTCATAATGGTTCGAGGGAAATACTTAGATTTTAGTCCGGAAAATGTGAGGTTGGCGTTTCACTTGCCCATGATGCAAGAAGATGAACGCCCCTACACTAGAAGGGTCAACTTTAATCAAAGGTTGGACCAAGTCCAAAGGGACATATGTGTGGAAGGAGCTCAATGGAGAATAGACTCCAAAGGCAAGCCAGTTCAACTAAGAAGACTGGACCTCAAGCCTATGGCTAGAGGATGGTTGGAGTTCATTCAACGCTCCCTCATCCCTACTAGCAACCGATCTGAAGTTACTGTGGATCGGGCCATCATGATTCATAGCATCATGATTGGAGAGGAAGTAGAAGTTCATGAGCTGGAGTTATCATAGAAGGAGACATCTCCATTGAAGAGGATAAGCCCATCACCAAGAAGAGGATGGAGCAAGCAAGAGAGACCCTTCACGGTTCTCAAGAGATGCATGAGGAAGCTCATCATCAAGAAATCCCTGAGATACCTCAAGGGGTGCACTTTCCTCCTAACAACTATTGGGAGCAACTCAACACCTCCTTAGAAGATTTGAGCCACAATGTGGAACAATTAAGAGTGGAACATCATGAGCACTCCATCATTCTCCATGAAATAAGAGAAGATCAAAGAGTAATGAGGGAGGAGCAACAAAGGCAAGGAAGGGACATAGAAGAGCTTAAGGACATTGTTGGTCCTTCAAGAAGAAGACGCCACTAAAGGTGGATTCATTCCTTATTCTTATTTCTTTCTGTTTTTCGGTTGTTAATGTTGTGTTTATCTATTTTTTGTGTCTCTACTTCATGATCATTAGTATGTAGTAACCATGTCTTAAAGCTATGAATAAAATCCATTAATCCTTCACCTCTCTTAAATGAAAAATGTTTTAATTCAAAAGAACAAGAAGTACATGAATTTCGAATTTATCCTTGAATTTAATTTAATTATATTGATGTGGTGACAATACTTTTTGTTTTCTGAATGAATGCTTGAACAGTGCATATTTTTTATCTTGTTGTTTATGAATGTTAAAACTGTTGGCTCTTGAAAGAATGATGAACAAAGAGAAATGTTATTGATGATCTGAAAAATCATGAAATTGATTCTTGAAGCAAGAAAAAGTAGTGAAAAGAAAAAAAAAGCTTGTGAAAAAAAAATGGCGAAAAAAATAGAAAGAAAAAGAAAAAGCAAGCAGAAAATGCCAATAGCCCTTAAAACCAAAAGGCAAGGGTAAAAAGGATCCAAGGCTTTGAGCATCAATGGATAGGAGGGCCCAAGGAAATCAAAATCCAGGCCTAAGCGGCTAAATCAAGCTGTCCCTAACCATGTGCTTGTGTCATGCAGGTCCAAGTGAAAAGCTTGAGACTGAGTGGTTAAAGTCGTGATCCAAAGCAAAAAGAGTGTGCTTAAGAGCTCTGGACACCTCTAACTGGGGACTCTAGCAAAGCTAAGTCACAATCTGAAAAGGTTCACCCAGTCATGTGTCTGTGGCATTTGTGTATCCGGTGGTAATACTGGAAAACAAAATGCTTAGGGCAACGGCCAAGACTCATAAGTAGTTGTGTTCAAAGAATCAACATGCTTAACTAGGAAAGTCAATAACACTATCCGAAATTCTAAGTTCCTAGAGAAGCCAATCATTCTAAACTTCAAAGGAAAAAGTGAGATGCCAAAACTGTTCAGAAGCAAAAAGCTACAAGTCCCGCTCATCTAATTATAATTAATATTCATTGATATTTTGGAATTTGTAGTATATTCTCTTATTTTTATCCTAATTGATTTTCAGTTGCTTGGGGACAAGCAACAATTTAAGTTTGGTGTTGTGATGAGCGGATAATTTATACGCTTTTTGGCATTGTTTTTAGGTAGGTTTTAGTAAGTTCAAGCTACTTTTAGGGATGTTTTCATTAGTTTTTATGTAAAATTCACATTTCTGGACTTTACTATGAGTTTGTGTGTTTTTCTGTGATTTCAGGTAATTTCTGGCTGAAATTGAGGGACTTGAGCAAAACTCTGAAAAAGGCTGACAAAAGGACTGCTGATGCTGTTGGAATCTGACCTCCCTACACTCGAAATAGATTTTCTGGAGCTACAGAACTCCAATTGGCGCTCTCTCAACGGCGTTGGAAAGTAGACATCCAGAGCTTTCCAGAAATATATAATAGTTCATACTTTATTTGGAAATTGACGACTTAACTTGGTGTTGAACACCAAGTACATGCTGCTGTCTGGAGTTAAACGCCAGAAAAACGTCATGATCCAGAGTTGAACGCCCAAAACACGTTATAACTTGGAGTTCAACTCCAAGAAAAGCCTCAGCTCGTCGATAGATCAAGTTCAGCCCAAACATACACCAAGTGGGCCCCGGAAGTGAATTTATGCATCAAATACTTACCCATGTAAACCCTAGTAGCTAGTCTAGTATAAATAGGATAAGTTACTATTGTATTAGACATCTTTGGTCTCAGTTTTGTTTTATTCTTCATCTTAGGAGGCTATTGATCAAATTCAGGGGGCTGGCCATTTGGCCATGCCTGAACCTTTTACTTATGTATTTTCAACAGCGGAGTTTCTTCACACCATAGATTAAGGGTGTGGAGCTCTGCTGTACCTCAAGTTTCAATACAATTATTATTACTTTCTATTCAATTCTCTTTTATTCTTATTCCAAGATATACGTTGCACTTCAACTTGATGAATGTGATGATCCGTGACACTCATCATCATTCTCACCTATGAACGCGCGTGATTGACAACCACTTCCGTTCTACTCTAGCCCGGGCGCATATCTCTTAGATTCCCCAACAGAATCTTCGTGGTATAAGCTAGATAGATGGCACCATTCATGAGGATCCGGAAAGTCTAAGCCTTGTCTATGGTATTCCGTGTAGGATTCTGGGATTGAATGACTGTGACGAGCTTCAAACTCCTGAAGGCTGGGCGTGATGACAAACGCAAAAGAATCAAGGGATTCTATTCCAACCTGATTGAGAACCGACAGATGATTAGCCGTGCTGTGACAGAGCATGGGAACGTTTTCACTGAGAGGATGGGATGTAGCCATTGACAACGGTGATGCCCTACGTACAGCTTGCCATGGAAAGGAGTAGGAAGGATTGGAGGAATGTAATAAGAAAATAGAGATACGAGAGGAGCACAACATCTTCACACACTTATCTGAAATTCCCACTATTGTTTTACATAAGTATTTCTATCCCTTTTTATTTTCTATTTATTATTAATTTTCGAATTCACCATAAACCATTTTAATCTGCCTAACTGAGATTTACAAGGTAACCATAGCTTGCTTCATACCAACAATCTCTGTGGGATCGACCCTTACTCACGTAAGGTATTACTTGGATGACCCAGTACACTTGCTGGTTAAGTTGAACGGAGTTGTGTCCACACATAGTTGAAAAAGCAATGAATTTTACAAAATACAATAACAAAGGAATCACAATTTCGTCCACCAGAGACACCCCACCATGGTAACTTCTTTTCATTTTCTCTTTTTGTACATATTGGTAGAATTAGTTTAAATTCTTGTTTTGATTGTTTTAATGAGTCTAATTGGTATTTTAGTATGTTAAATAAGGTTTTATGGTATTTTGGTAGCTGTTTGGAGGTTTGGAATGCTTGGATTGGTGCAAAAACATAGCAAATATTTTTGAAAAAAACAGAGCACCATCCACGCGTACGCGCACTGCGTGCGTACGCGTGCACCAAGCGTTTTGGACCATCCACGCGAGCGCGCCATGCACGCGTACGCGTGGATTGAGAAGTTCCACCTTCCATACCTTGACCCGAGAGTTAGGCATGCACTGTGCGGAAATTGGGCCTGAGGCACAAACCTATTTGCGTGCTCGCGCACATGACGCGTACGCGCCACTCTCGAAATCAGCCACCGACGCGCGCGCGTCATGCGTGCGTGCGCGTGGATGCCCTTTCTTCCATCCATTTCTTTTCTTCTCCTCTTTCCATTTCTTTTCCTTCTCCTTTCTTCTTCCCTCCTCCAATCCCTCATCCAACACTTCCAAACACCATGGATAACCATTTATTTTAGTTAGTTAATTAGTTAGTTTTAGTTTAGTTTTCATTTTATTTTCTCTCTTTTCATTACAAGTGTTGGATTATTAACTTTGTTTACTACACATTGTTGCCTCCTTATTGCCTAAATGCTATTTTAGCATGAATGTTTTTAGATAATCTTTGTTGGATTCTATGATTGAGGTTATATTTTGCTACTTGGTCTTGAGTTTTTCATGCATATCTTTTGAAAAATACCAAGTGATGAGAATTGCCTTCGAGCTTGTAATTCTTCTTGAATTACATGATTTGGCCACCATGTGATTTGAGCCTTATTTTGTGATTAGGCAACCTCTTGATGGATGATGTTGTGCATTTACCTTAATGCATTGTATTTTATGATCATATACATCCATATATATTTGACTTGAATGCTTTCATGCTTCTTTAATGCTTGTCCTACCTTACAAGTTTACTTAGAGCATCTCAAGCACACTAGGATAAGTGAAGTGCATGCTTCTTTTGTGACATAACTTTTATGCTAATGTGTGTTCTAAACCGTGCAATTTAGAATTCACACACCTAATATTTCTTAATGTCACACTAATTCACTCACTCAATTCTAGTGATTTACCTCACTCCAACAATGTGTGCTTCCTTGCTTTTGTATTGTCTCATCTTATGATGTTATATTTTTGTCCTTCCATGACAAATGCACCACAAGCAAACATGGAAGCAAGACTAAGTTCACGCAGCAATCCGGAGAGTCGCCGTACCCCCTTGCTCATCTTTGAGTGCACCGAGGACGGTGCAAACTTTTAAGTGTGGGGAAGTCGTCCGACCGTTCGGTGATTTTGGGTGACAAATTTCTAATCCCAACACTTTTGCATTTTATTTTAGGTTTTTAGGATTTTTACTTGCATTTTCTTAATTTTTGCATATATATACACAATAAGCTTAGTCAAAATAATGAAAATTTTCAAGATTTCTATCTATAGGGCACCAATTGATTTGAGTAAAAACTTTTCATAGAACTTGCTTGAATTATATATATTGTGAATCATGTTTTTGAGCTAAGAACACAAGCAAGTGAGATTTGAGCCTAATGGTGTGGTTACATCTTATAACCACTTATTTTCCATTCTTGTGTGCATTATTCTCTTTCTATGAATGTAATCTTGGATTTGTTTGATTCTTTATGTCCATTATTTTGCGTATACATGCATTTATATGATTGAGGCCATCATTTCATTAGCTCATTTATCCAAATAGCCAACCCTTTTATATTCCTTTGTTAGCCAATTTGAGCCTACGATTAACCCACTTGTTCTTAATTTTAGCACATTACAAGCCTTAAAGCGAAAAACAATAAATGTCCTTATTTAGATCTTTGATTTGTGATGCCAAGGCATCATAGGCTAGTTTCACTAGCCTTTTTCTTTTATTTTTAGTTGTTTTATGCATTTTCTTGAGCCTTAAGTAATCATTTGGGCCAAATAGTCATGCTTGTCTTAAATCATTCAAACATGAAGATTTCGATGCAAATTCCATGAGTTTTTAGTTATATTCCTTGAATGCTATGAATGGAAGAATTCTCATGAATTTTAGCAACACTTTGATGCAGTTGTTTGGATGATTTCAGGGAAGAAGAGGCTAGGCAAGGAAGCAACAAAATCAATAAAGGAAGCTTTGAATATCAAATGTGGAGTTTAAGCTCCAGTTTAAGCTCTAGTTTAAGCTTAAACTGGAGCTTAAACGCCAAAATCATGAAAGCTGAGGAATGCTGAAACTGGCGTTTAACCTCCAGTTTAACCTTAAACTGGAAGTTAAACGCCAGAATGAAAATTTCTCACCAGGGAGCATTCCACGTTTAAGCTCCAGTTTAAGGTTAAACTGGAGCTTAAACGTGTTATATGGAACAGCTTGACCATGCCTTCTTCAAACATAAATAACTTGAGCTACAAAACTCCAAATGAGGTGATTCAAAATGCATTGGAAAGAAGACATCTAGAGCTTTCCAAGCATATATGGCATGCATGGTGGATACTAAAAATTGAGGGAGAAAACAGCCCCGTAATGTGCATAGAAGAGCATAGTACCAACATGCAATCAGGCCAGCTGACCTCTTCACCTTCCATGGAGCATAACTTGAGCTATAGAGATCCAATTGAGGTGCTTCTAGTTGCGTTAGAAAGCTGACATCCATAGCTTTCCAACGAGGTATAATAGTCTATATTTGGCATCAAATTGGCAAGGTTGACAAGAGAACAAAGTGACGACTCAAGAAAGGGGGGTGCAACGTTTGAGTGTAGTTTAATGGATCATTATCTTTTTTTGGATCAATTATGTCACTCTACCCTTCAAGCAAGCAAGGCCCATCAACAACACCAAATCAAGGCCACAAGAATCATCTAGAATAGTTTATTTTCATTTGATTGTAATTTGCTTTTAATTTCATTTTCATTTTGTAATTTAGGGAGCCTATTTAAAGGCCTTAGTTTCTGCATTTGAGGGAGACGGAAAAAAAAGGGGAATCCAGCCCCTGAGGGGGATCATTTTTTAGTTTTCACACTTTTGTAATTGAATTCAGAGCTATGACTCACTAAACCCCTTTCATTGGGTTAGGGAGCTCTATTGTAATTCAATGAATCAATAATAGTTTTTATCTTCTTCTTCAACCTTTTCTCTTGAATTTTGTTAGAAAGCTTCTCGATCTAATTCCATTGGTTAGTTGTCTTGGGAAAGAAACTATCCATAATTGGAATCCTTCGGAACCTTGGGAAAGGAATGGAGGATTCATGCTAGAGAAGCTTTCTCACAGTGAATTGGATTGGGGTTTGGATGGATATTGTGACATGTAATCCTACCAAATTGTGGTTCATGAAACTGTGTGGTATAATCAGTGATCGAGCATCATCTCTTCTTATGAACATTTAAACCAAGGGATTGGGAATTTTTTTGTTTTTAGAGAGAATTGGTGAGCCAAGGAATTGGGATCCAATCATATAAGATTGCCAAGCAAGATTCAATGAATGCATTGGTTGAGGAAGAGATGAAAATGTTTTGATTCGGAGATTTCAATATCTCCTGACCCCAATGAACCCCTCTCTCTGATCTATCCCTTTCTCTTTACATTCTGCAATTTAAATTCATGCAATCACCCCATCCCCTTTTAATTTCAGCACTTTAACTTCTCGCTCTTTAATTCATGCAATTTAAGATTCCGCAATTCTCATCTAAATCTTGATTCCGCTCAACTAGAACAAACTTCTAATCCGAATTGCTCATTCAACCAATCCTTGTGGGATTCGACCTCACTCTATTGTGAGTTTTTACTTGACGATAACCGGTGCACTTGCCGGAAGGAATTTTTGCCGATTGTGCAATTTCCTAAATCGTAGCTATCAAGTTTATGGCTAGATCAATTAGCTTAGGCTAGAGTGTGAGTATCATTCAAGTGTGGGAACCTTGGGACATTGGGTGAATAAAAGGGTAATTTTGTATTGTTATTGAAAATATTAGAAATTGGGTACATACTCATGTATTGATCAAATGTAAAACCTTATGCATTGAGATTCTTGTATATAGAAAAAAAATGAGAAAAACAAAAGAAAAAAAGAAAAAAAATAAATATGGAAAAGAAAAAAAATATAGAAAAAGAAAGAAAAAGAAGAAAAAAAGAAAGGAATAAAAAGGGGACAAAATGCCCCAAATCAAAGTATAGTCCAATAAGATCAATGCATAAGTGTTGTGAAATGAAAAGAAAATGCATGAGTATGTGAAAAAGTGAGGAATTGGTAGTTAGGTTAGAACTTAATTGTATAGGATGTCATAGGCTAGGTGGGAAGTTTAAGCTTATCAAAGATTCAAATTCCAAGCTCACTTAACCAAATATGCATCCTACCTTGACCCTAGCCCCATTACAACCTATGAAAAGACCTCATGATATATGTATGCATGCATGAAATATTTGTTGAATGTTAGATGAAAAATAAATCTTAAAAAGCATGATTAGGAGAGAATTGAGAGAATCGACCCTAACACTTGAGCGAATAGAGTGCAAACACTACCGGTGAGGGTTTGATGCTCAATTACATGTTTCCACCTATGATCATCTCTTCTCATGCAAGTTTGTAAAAATATTTAATAACTCTATTCAATTGTGGATTAGACTTGCTAGTCCTTAGCCCTTGTGCATATATGCTTCTTGGGAATTGATTTATTTTGACCAAGCAATTGCATTCATTTAGATAGTTGCATATAGGTAGATTGCATTTAGTTAGTTTCCATTGAATAAATGCCATACCCTTACTTCATTCTTGGTTTAAGCATAAGGACATGCTTGGTTTAAGTGTGGGGAGGTTGATAAACCCCATTTGTAGGGTTTATCTTATGCTTCATTTAAGGGATTTTATGACCTTTTACCCACATTTATTCAATGAAATAGCATGGTTTTGTATATTCTCCTTTAATTGTGCTTAAGAGTGAAAACATGCTTTTTAGGACTTAAAATAGCTAAATCTAATTCTCCTTGATTCCATTAGATGCCTTGATATGTTTGTTAAGTGATTTAAGGATTAGGAGGCAAAGATTGGATCAAGGGAATGAAGAAAGAAGCATGAAAAGTTGGAGAACTCATGAAGAAATGAAAGAACCGGAAAGTTGTCAAGCCGACCTCTTCGCACTTAAACGACCATAACTTGAGCTACAGAGGTCCAAATGATGCGGTTCTAGTTGGGTTAGAAAGCTAACATCCGTGGCTTCGAAACGATATAAGATTTGCCATAGTTGCTACACGTATGGTGGCACGCATGCGCATAGTACGCGCACGCGCCGTTGCTGCCACCTGGTTCACTTAAAGCAAAACGTGGCCAGCGAATTCTAAAGCCTTGTGGGCCCAATCCAACTCATTTCTGATGCTATTTAACCCAAGGAATGAAGAGGGAAACACAAGTTAGTTACCATTACTTCATTTCCACACATTAGGATTAGTTTAGAAGTAGTTTCTAGAGAAAGAAGCTCTCACTTCTCTCTAGAATTAGGATTAGGATTAGGATTAGTTCTTAGATTTAGGTTTTAATCTTTGCTTTCTTCTACTTCTACATCTCAATTCCTTGTTGTTACGTTCCTTCTTCTTCCATTCTTTTGTTTTAATTTCCTTTATGTTGTTCTTATGCTTTGTTGTAGATCTACTATTGTTCCTTCCATTTTCTTTCAATTCAATAAGAGGTCATTCATAATAATTGTTCTTCTTTGCTTTTCTATTGTTGATCTCTTGCCTTTGTAGTTAGATCTCTCTTTAATTCTTGCAATTTATGTTGTTTACTTTTATTGCCTTTTATGTGTTTGTTGAAATGCCTCTTCTAGATATAGTGCAGATTTTGTTCCTCTTGGCCTAGGTAGAGTAATTAGTGACACTTGAGTTATCTAATTCCTTTGTTGATTGGTAATTGGAGAGATTGCTAATTGGTTTGAAGTGCACTAAAGCTAGTCTTTCCTTGGGAGTTGGCTAGGACTTGTGGCTCAAGTCAATTCATCCACTTGACTTTCCTTTATTTAGTAAGGGTTGACAAAGTGGTAGCAATGGACAATTCTCATCACAATTGAGAAGGATAACTAGGATAGAACTTCTGATTTTCATACCTTGCCAAGAGCCTTTTATAGTTGTTAGTTTACTTTCTTGCCATTTATCTTTCATGTTTCTTATTAAAACCCCAAAATAACTCACAACCAATAACAAGACACTTTATTGTAATTCCTAGGGAGAACGACCCGAGGTTCAATACTTCGGTTTATAAATTTAGGGGTTTGTTTTAGTGACAAACAACTTTTTGTATGAAAGGATTATTGCTTGGTTTAGAAACTATACTTCGACGAGATTTTATTTGAGAAATTCTAAACCATCAAAAATCCAATCATCACCCTCCTCCGCCGCGCCAGACACCGCCACCACTATCCCCCAGTCACCTCTCTGCCCCACTCTCCTTAATTCGCCTACCAGGTTCCGCAGAAAGCCACCTTTCTATCATTCTTAGTTAATTCCATATTTTTTCTGTTTATCTTTATCATTAGGTTAGTTAGATATGCATATTGTAGTGGATTTTAGGTTGTTAGGTAGCCTAGGATGTGGTTAGTGGATTTAGGCCTGATAATTGCGCTGTTCGTGTTTCTTGCTTTATGATTTTCGCAATTCTAATGTTTCTGTGATGTTGCTATTGTTCATATGCTGTACTTTCTTGTTTCATGCTGCTTTTTACATTGCCTTTTTCATATTCATACTCCTTATATGTGATTGCAGCTATGTTTTAATTTTTATTCATATGACCTGTTTTTTTTTTGCTGTTTATTTTCTGGGATAATCCAATTTTAGCCGGAATGCTGCCCAAATTTTTGTAAAATATTTCCATTCTTGTCTTGGTTTTGGCATTTTCAACTGTGCTTTCCTTAGATTCCCCCAAACCAATTCATGAATGCCAGGGAACGCATTCTTATTCTCTTTGATCTCCTGGTTCATAAATTGCATTTTTGATGTTTGATTCCAATTCTTGCTATTTCTATATCTATCTGAATCAACATCAACCTGTTTTCCTTGTTTGGTTATGACTTACCTGTAGCTTCTAATTATGAATGCTTGTTACTTAGAAACTTATCCTTATGCCACTTACCTTAACCCATTTTTCACTAACTCACTAATTTTAACTTCCTAAACTCTTTTTCAATTCTAACCAAACTAACCTTTTAAAACATCTCTTCTGGTTTTTCACTTTCTTTTAACCTTCTAACCATGGCATAATGATAATTTTTCCTATTTAACATGCCTTCTATTACATTTTGGATTGTCAATTCTTCCTTTCGAACTTTTAACTCCTATACAATCCTTAATGCACATTTACTTAACTCATTTTCCTCATTCTATTTCTCCTTTGCCACTATGTGCTTATTTTATTATTATTTGCCTACCTGTTTTCCTCTTCCCATTATATCCTTGATTTCTGTCTTTCAGGATGTCTGACACCCAAAGAAAGGGAAAAGGAAAGGCAACTACTGGCAAACGAAAAAGAGGTGAATCCTCTATGTCTCTCATGGAACTTCTGCATGATGACTCCTGGCAGGACAAGCACTTTACCACACAGGAGAAAGCTGACCAACTCCTCCCTGCCAATGATCCAATTAAGTTTGCAAATCGGTACTGTGAGCTGAAGTTTCCTAAGTTTGCTACCTCCAGAAACCTGTACCTGGAGAGGACTTTGAAAATCCCAGAAGAACTACAGCAGTACACCTTCGATCAAATCAAACAGAGAGGCTGGTTCTTCTTAGAGCGAAACTTGACTGAGGTAAATGCTTCCTGGGTCAGAGAGTTTTATTGAAACTACTTCGAGTCTTCCCTGGATGCCTTGCACCTCAGAGGGAAACAGATACTGGTCATTGAAGAGGTCATTGAGGATATTCTGCACCTTCCACCAAAGTCCAATCAGCCTGAAGGTTACCACAAGGCTGAGGAGGACATGCGCTTCATGATGTTTGATTGGGATGCTGTCAAGGCAAGGATAGCCCTTGACCCGACTGTTCCATGGGAATTGGGTCAGGACACCACCATGCCTAAGGGAATCAAGCGGATTTACTTAAATGATGAGGCTCGGTTATGGCATCAGATCCTGAGCAACTTTGTTATGCCAAGTACCCATGAGACTGTGATACCTGCTTCCATGATCACCCTCCTCTGGTGTGTGATGGAGGGTAAGGACTTGTACCTACCACGATTCATCCGGCACTATATGGCTAGGGTACATATCCGAGGCACCCTCCCCTTCCCTTATCTGGTTACCCAGCTAGGCCGTCAGGCTGACGTGCCTTGGGAGGACGCTGATGAGAGGCCACCTGCTGCAGAGTGCAGGAAGATTATTCCTCACAGCAGGAATTTTCTGGCCTTGGGCTACAGACCTGATTTCTTTACTCCTTCAGATGAGACAGCCACACCTTTAGCTGCCCCCTCTTCTTCCACTGCTGCACCTACCCCGCCCACTGCACCTCCACCTACCTTAGAGCTAGTTTATCACTTAGTGCACCGCTTGTTTCAGCAGCTAGATAGGATGGAGCGCCGCAACCAGCACCGGTATGAGAGATCTGAGCATCGTAGCCGGCGACGCTATGAGCACCTGAAGTTGTTGTTACGATCTGGCGGCGACATCCCCTCCGAGCCTGACACACCATCAGAGCCATCTGAGGAGGAGGTGGATGAGCACGAGGAGGCGACCCATCCACAGAGAGAGGCTGCACAGGCAGGCTCAGAACAGACTGCACCCCAGCAGGAGGACCCACCTCAGATTCAGGCTGCAGACTCCGAGATCCCCATTCCGTCAGCACCTCCTCTGTAGCAGGGAGATCCTCAAACCACCACCACAGAGACTCTGGTTACCCATCCTTCTGAAGATGACACTCCTTCACACCCAGCTTGAGTGACCATCGAGGACGATGCTATTATTTAAGTGTGGGGAGGTTGCCATCTCTGGCATATCTTTATTTTGGTGAACCACTACAAACTCTCTCTTATTTTGTTCATTTTCTGTATTTTTGCATATTTTTCTCTTTTTGCTTTTTATTGTACTTTTTGCATTTTGCACTTTGAGCTATATGTATACTATTTTGGATATTTTAGCTTGATTTGCACATTAGTTTACTAGTTATATTTTAAGTGGATTAATTAGTATAGTTTACCCTTTTTAGTATATATTAGTTGACTTGATTGAAAATAAAAAGGAAGTAAACTAGAGACATGAACATAACAGAATCAATCCACACACCTTGTATATATAGCATTACATGTTAGTTAGTTAACAACATTTCATCAAGGAGAAACACTAGAACTTTAAAGCCACCTTAAGTTTTACATTGAGAATAATGGGAATTTTTAACTAAACCTGCATGACATATATGAATGATATATGATTTTTGAGTTAAAGAACACACAGCCTGTGAGTTTTGAGCTTAATTGTATGGTTACATTTAAACCATAATATTTCATTCCTGTGTGTTCTGCCCTTCTTATTTATTCTAGTGTTCTTTACTTTGTTTTAATTTATATGTCCGATTATAGAATATAGATACATACCAAGAAAATGATTGAGGTCATGTTTGATTATTAACTCACTTATCCCAAATAAAGTCTACCTTTTATGCCATCCTTGTTAGCCCCCTTGAGCTTTTAATCCCCTTCTGTTTTATAACCACAGTACTAGCCTTAAGCAGAAAAACAAAATAAAAAAAATCTCAAGTTGAATCCTTGGTTAGCTTAAGATCGATCTTGTGTAAAATTTAAGTGTGGAAAATTTTATGGAAACATGGGATGATAGAAAAAAAAGTGGGAAATTAAATTGAATAAGTTATTTGAAATTTGGGAAGCATGCTCATGTGAAATCAAAATAATTAAATTACCATGTGCATTAAGTAATATAAAAAGTAATTAAATAAAGGGGATAAAAGCAATGCGCATGGTATAAAAAAAATTATGAGCATGTAATATAAAAAGTGGGAGAAATATGGGAAAATAGGTGAAGAAGCTTTGCTTTACATAATATGTATGTTAGGTGAGATCTTAGACTAATCAATGATTCACTTAATTAGCTCACTTAGCCTTATACATATACTCCTACCTTTACCTTGACCCCATTACAACCTTAATTAAAGAACTCATAATTTTTGTATGACTATATTCTATAATTGTTGATTGGTTAGATGAAGAACAAGATTGTAGAAAGTAAAGATAAAAAGAAGAATAGAGTGATTAACCCAATAAACACTGAATAACTAGAGAGTAAACACAAAAATCCAGTGAGGGAATTAACTTAACTATATATAAGCTTTATATACAAGTGAATAACAAATTAGAATTGCATGATGCATCATTCATTTAGTTAGTTGCATTTAGATTAGAATGCATTGCATGACATTCCACCACTTTAACCTTACTTTTTACCTTGGATTTAGCATGAAGACATGCTATCGTTTAAGTGTGAGGAGGTTGATAAACCCATATTTTATGATATATTTTATGCTTAGTTTGAGTGATTTATTCAATCCTTCACCCACTTATTCATATTAATTACATGGTTTTACTTTTCCTTCCTTATTATGTGATGTATGTGAAAAACATGTTTCCTATGCTTTAAAATTAATTAATTTAATTACCCTTTATTATCATTCGATGCTGTGATTTGTGTGTTGAGTAGTTTCAGATCTTCTAAGGCAGGAATGACTTAAAGGATGGAAAGGAAACATACAAAAATGGAAGGAAAGCACAAAACGGAGTTTCTGAAGAAACTGGCAGCGACGCGACCGCATGGACGACGCGACCGCATGGACGACGCGGTCGCATGCCAAGCGCGAAGAAGCGGCGACGTGGCCGCATGACTGACACGACCGCGCACCTAAAGAAGAACACCTATAACGTGGCCGTATGACTAACGCGACCGCGCGACAAGAAAAACTCCAATTGGCGCGACCGCGTGACCCACGCGGACGCGTGACAGAGGCCACGCACTAGAAATTGCAGAAAATGGTCATAGCGAATTCTGAAGCCCTTTTTGGCCCAAATCCAAGTCCAGAAGGCATAGACTAGAGGTTATGAAGTGGGGGAATGCATCCATTTAGGGAGCCCCGGGAATTTTAGTCACTTTTCATGATTTAGGTTTAGTTGGAGAGAGGTTCTCTCCTCTCTCTTTAGGATTAGGATTTAGATTTAGGATTTTATTTGCTTGAGGATTATCTTTTTATCAGGTTCAATATTCCTTTTTCATTACTTGTTTTCTCAATTTAGTTTATGAATTCTTCTATGTTACAGATTACTCTTTCGAATTAATGTTATTTGAGGTATTTCAGTTTATTGTTGCTTTCTTTTATTTATGTTACTGTTGCTTCCCATCTGAAGGCATTTTTATTCCAGTAGATTTACTTTTCCCTTTTTTTGGTCTTGGTTAAGAAATCAGTAACTCAGAAGTTATCAAACTCAACATGCTTGATAATTGTTGTCTTTGCTAATTGAATTGTTCTTCAATAATCCCAATCTTTTCTCTGGAAATAAATAGGATCCGAAGATCAGACTAATTAATCCCTTGACTTTCCTTTGCCTTAGTAAGGGTTAACAAAGTAGAATTAAGATGCAATTTTCATCATTATCGATAAGGATAATTAAGACTGGACTTCCAATTTCTCATACCTTGCCAAAAGTCTATTTTACAGTTATTTATTTATTTTAATTGCCATTTAATTTACTCACCATTAAATTACTTGTTCCTCATTCTTGAAACCCCCAAATTTACAATCTCCATAACCAATAATAAGAACATACTTCCCTGCAGTTCCTTGAGAAGACGACCCGAGGTTTAAATACTCGGTTATCATTTTTAAAGGGGTTGTTACTTGTGACAACCAAAACGTTTGCACGAAGGGATTTTTGTTGGTTTAGAATCTATATCTACAACGCGACTATTTTTATAAAATTCTTTACTAGCAAAAATCCTAACGTCAAGGAGACATCCTCATTGAAGAGGACAAGCCCATCACTAAAAAGAGGATGGAGCAAACAAGAGAGCCCATTCATGGATCTCAAGAGACACATGAGGAAGCTTATCATCAAGAAATTCCTGAGATGCCTCAAGGGATGCATTTTTCTCCAAACAATTATTGGGAACAACTCAACACTTCTCTAGAAGGATTGAGTCATAACATGAACCAATTAAGGGTGGAACACCAAGAGCACTCCATCATTCTCAATGAGATTAGAGAATATCAAAGAGCTATGAGGGAGGAGCAACAAAGGCAAGGAAGAGAATAGAGGAGCTCAAGAACACCATTGGTCCTTCAAGAAGAAGGCGCCACCCTCACTAAGGTGGACTCATTCCTTAACTTCCTTGTTCTTATCTCTTTGTTTTTCGATTTTATGCTTTATGTTTGTCTATGTTTTGAGTCTTTACTACATGATCATCAGTATTTAGTAACTATGTCTTAAGGCTATGAATAATTCCATGAATCATTCACCTTTCTTAAATGAAAAATGTTTTTAATACAAAAGAACAAGAAGTACATGAGTTTCGAATTCATCCTTGAAATTAGTTTAATTATATTGATGTGGTGACAATACTTTTTGTTTTCTGAATGAATACTTGAACAGTGCATATTTTTTATCTTGATGTTTATGAATGTTAAAATTGTTGGCTCTTGAAAGAATGATGAAAAATATAAATGTTATTGATAATCTGAAAAATCATGAAATTGATTCTTGAAGCAAGAAAAAGCAGTAAAAAGAAGAAGCTTGCGAAAAAAAAGAAAGAAAGAGAAAAAAGCAAGCAGAAAAAGCAAAAAGCCCTTAAAACCAAAAGGCAAGGGTAAAAAGGATCCAAGACTTTGAGCATCAATGGATAGGAGGGCCCAAGGGAATGAAATCCAGGCCTAAGCGGCTAAATCAAGCTGTTCATAACCATGTGCTTGTGTCATGAAGGTCCAAGTAAAAAGCTTGAGACTGAGTGGTTAAAGTCGTGATCCAAAGCAAAAAGAGTGTGCTTAAGAGCTCTGGACACCTCTAACTGGGAAATTTAGCAAAGCTGAGCACAATCTGAAAAGGTTCACCCAGTCATGTGTCTGTGACATTTATGTATCCAGTGGTAATACTGGAAAACAAAGTGCTTAGGGCCACGGCCAAGACTTATAAAAGTAGCTGTGTTTAAGAATCAACATACTTAACTAGGAGAATCAATAACACCATCTGAACTCTGAGTTCCTATGGATGCCAATCATTCTAAACTTCTAGGGATAAAGTGAGATGCCAAAACTATTCAGAAGCAAAAAGCTACAAGTCCCGCACATCTAATTAGAACTAATATTCATTGATATTTTGAGATTTATAGTATATTTTCTTCTTTTTATCCTAGTTGATTTTCAGTTTCTTGGAGACAAGCAACAATTTAAGTTTGGTATTGTGATGAGCGGATAATTTATACACTTTTTGGCATTATTTTTAGGTAGTTTTTTAGTAGGATCTAGCTAATTTTAGGGATGTTTTATTAGTTTTTATGCAAAATTCACATTTCTGGACTTTACTATGAGTTTGTGTGTTTTTCTGTGATTTCAGGTATTTTCTGGCTGAAATTGAGGTACCTGAGCAAAAATCTAATAGGAGGCTGAAAAAGGACTACAGATGCTGTTGGATTCTGACCTCCCTGCACTCGAAATAAATTTTTTGGAGCTACAAAACTCCAAATGACGCGATCTCAATTGCGTTGAAAAGTAGACATCCAGAGCTTTCCAGCAATATATAATAATCCATACTTTATTCGAGTTTAGATGACGCAAACTGGCGTTCAACGCCAGTTCTATGTTACATTCTGGAGTAAAACGCCAGAAACACGTCACAAACCAGAGCTAAACGCCAAAAATACGTTACAACTTGACGTTTAACCCCAAGAGAAGCCTCTGCACATGTAAAGCTCAAGCTCAGCCAAGCACACACCAAAGTAGGCCCCGGAAGTGGATTTCTGCACTTAGATTTATTTCTGTAAACCTTAGTAACTAGTTTAGTATAAATAGGACTTTTTACTATTGTATTTGACATCTTTGGACGTTTAGTTCTTAGACATTGGGGAGGCTGGCCATTTGGTCATGCCTAGACCTTGTTCTTATGTATTTTCAACGGTGGAGTTTCTACACACCATAGATTAAGGTGAGGAGCTCTGTTGTACCTCGAGTATTAATGCAAAGTACTATTGTTCTTCTATTCAATTCAAGCTTATTCTTATTCTAAGGTATTCATTCACACTTCAACCTAATGAATATGATGATCTGTGACACTCATCACCATTCTCACCTATGAACGCGCGCCTGATAAACACTTCCGTTCTACCTGCGAAAGCTAGAGTGTGTATCTCTTGGATTCCTGACCCACGACGCATGGTTGCCTCGCCTGACAACCGAGCCTTCCATTCCGTGAGATCAGAGTCTTCGTGGCATAAGCTAGAATCCATTGGTAGCATTCTTGAGAATCCAGAAAGTCTAAACCTTGTCTGTGGTATTCCGAGTAGGATTCAAGAATTGAATAACTGTGACAAGCTTCAAACTCGTGAGTGTTGGGCGTAGTGACAGACGCAAAAGGATCAATGGATCCTATTCCGACATGATCGAGAACCGACAGATGATTAGCCGTGCTGTGACAGCGCATTTGGACCATTTTTACTGAGAGGATGGGAAGTAGCCATTGACAATAGTGACGCCCTAATACAGCTTGCCATGGAAAGGAGTAAGAATGATTGGATAAAAGCAGTAGGAAAGCAGAGATTCAGAAGGAACACAGTATCTTCATGCGCTTATCTGAAATTCTCACCAATGAATTACATAAGTATCTCTATCTTTATTTTATGCTTTATTTATCTTTATATTTGAAAACCATTATAACCATTAGAATCCGCCTGACTGAGATTTACAAGATGACCATAACTTGCTTCATACCAACAATCTCCGTGGGATCGACCTTTACTCACGTAAGGTTTATTACTTGGACGACCCAGTGCACTTGCTGGCTAGTTGTGCGAAGTTGTGAAAAAGAGTGATATTACAATTGTGCGTACCAAGTTGTTGGCGCCATTGAGATCACAATTTTGTGCACCAGACTCCACCTTTGTTTTGGAATTCTAGACCAACTTTTAATTAGCTAAAACAAAGTTTATCCCAATTAATCCAATTTATCTTCCTTTTGTCATTCCTACTTCCCCAGTAAAACCTTCTTATCATGTAGGTGTTGATAAAGTCCATTGGGAAATTGAAAACATTCCATGATATAAGTAGGAATCGATTATGCAACCACTTTTATTAGTGTCTCCTTACCCACTCTTGAGAGATATTTCTCCTTTCATCCATTGAGCTTCTTCCAAACTCTCTCCTGAATAAAACAAAAAGACCTTCCCATGAAAGTGGCCAAACCCAAGTACTTGGAGTATTGTTCTACCGCCTTTATCCCTAACCAGTCTTGGATCAAATTTTGTCTGATAATAGGCACGTTTTGGCTGAAAGAAATTTTTGACTTATCTAGATTAATTCTTTGGCCTAAAAATGACTGGTATTGGATGAGAACTTCCTTAATACCCTTGATGTCTTGGTCTGATGCTTTGGAGAACAAAATACTATTGTCTTCAAAGAAAAGATGGTTTATTTAGGGGACTTGTTGGACAACTCTAATTCCTCCGATAATTTCGTTGTTTTGTGCCTTGATTAGGAGTTCTGAGAGTACTTTTGCACACAAAACAAAGAGATAAGAAGATAGTGGGTCTTCCCGCCTCAAGCCTCTTGTTGGTAGAATCGGTTTGCTTAGAATTTCATTAATCAAAACTGAGAAAGTCACTGTCGAGACACATCTTTGAATTAAATTTACCCATTTTTGTCAGAAATTCATTGATATTATGACCTCTTCTAGAAAGTTCCATTCTATTCTTTCATATGCCTTGGCCATGTCTAATTTGAGTCTGATGTACATCGTTTGACATGTCACCTTATTTTTTATATAATGAAAATTTTCAAATGCCACTAATTTGTTGTCAGTAATTAACCTGTCCTGCACAAACGCACTTTGGAACTCTCCAACAAGAATCGTAAGGTTTTGTTTTAGTCTATTTGCAATAGTTTTGGTAACTCATTTGAAAATAACATTTCATAAGAAAATAGGCCTAAGGTTTTTGGTATTTCTAGGGTCTTTAATTTTTGGAATCATACAAATATGGGTTGAATTAATAGAGGAATGATCGACTTCATAATTTAGAATATTAAGAATATATGCAGTAAAATCATTACCCACAATTTTCATATTTTCTGAAAAACGAGTGTTGACATACCATCGGGTCCCAGTGCTTTGGTTGGATGCATCTGTTTGAGGGCTTGAATTACCTCTTCTGTAGTGAAAAGTTGATCTAGGAAGTCTCTTTTTTGTGCGTTAACCCTATTCTTCACTACTTCAGCCACTTGTCTTGCTTCATCCACACCCTCTGACCTGAAGATGTTTTTAAAATAGCGCGCCATTCCCTCTTCAATTCTCTCCTCGTCTTCATATGTTACTCACGAATCATACTTGATGGCTTTCACCAAATTCTTACTCTTTCTTTGTGAGACTTTAAGATGAAAGAATCTAGAATTTTGGTCTCCATGCTTAAGCCAATTGATTCGTGATCTCTGAGCCCACTAAATCTCTTCTTCCTTGACTGCTTCATCCAAGTCCGCCTCTATTTTTTTTATTTGCAAGATGATTCCTTCCTCCTGTTTTATGGTGTTCAAGTGTTAAGAGTTTGTTTTGAAGTTTTCTTATCTTCTTTGGTATGTTTCCAAAGAGTCCCCCAAACTCTTTAACTCCTTCCTGCAGCTAGCTATTCTTTCTTGTATGGGTCCGTCTTTTCCTTTCCATTCTTTCTCCATGGTCTTCTTGCACTCTTTGTTACTTAGCCAACATTCTTTAAATCTGAATATGCGGGGAATCTTTCTTCTTTGACTTTTCTCCCCTATCATATCCATTAAAATGGGACTATGATCTGTTTTGTATCAGCTGAGGTGTTGGACAATTATTTTTGAAAAGGTTTGTTTCCATTCCATAATTGCCAAATTTCTATCTAATCTCTCTTGTATATTATCTTCCTCCGATTGGCCATTTGTCCACGTAAACGAGTAACCCAAAAGCCAAGATCAAGTAGTTCATTTTTTTGGACACCATTTCTAAAGCCTTGAACCTGTGAATAGGTAATTGGATTCCCCCTTGCTTCTCTTCTTGTCCCATGGTTTGATTGAAATCCTCTAACACTATCTGTTCTAAGGGTTACCTGAAACAGAGAGGTCGATCTTGGACAAAATCTTCTGGTACGGTCGAGGCTACTGTGCCCGATCTATTGGAGAGGGAGGAGTTGCTGAGGAAGGAGTTGCTGATCTTCGTTCACCGGAGGGGGGTAGTACCTGCAAGAGACTCCGATACTTAAGTTAGTACTGACTTTAGGCAGGTTTTTTCTAGAATTGGAGTATGAGTTATACTTGGGTGCTCCAGTGTATTTATAGTAGTGCTGGACAACCTTCTTTGAGATACATTTGTTATCTTATCTTATCTTTTGTGGTAAGGTCATATATTTTGTTAACCGTGTCTTAGTAGGCGGCGGTTCTTTGTTTTGGGCCTCCTTGAGCCTCTGTGGCGATCTTCTGATCTCTTTGTGAAGGGGTCGGTAATGGGCTAATCTTTTAAGAGGTTGGTCCTGTTGTCTTCGGTCAACACGGACCTTGTAGCTCGAACCAGTGTATGAACACTATCCATGCTATGTTAGAATTTCTCCCTAGCAAGTTTAAGAGATCCCAACTGATGTGTTTATTTTCAATCTTCGACTTTCCATAAAACCCAGTTTCTCTCCACCTTTTCTCAGTTTTCAGCATCACCACCTCCATATCTATGTGATTTGTAGATAAAGATCTAACTTCTACCTTGAGAGTGTTGTCCCATAAAATTGCTAGCTCCCAGCTCTTCGTCTACCTTCACCCTCGGAATCCACTGCCACTATATTAGCCATCCCTCCTTTATATCTTATTCTCATCATTTCTATTTCTTTTCTCCTTGTCTCCATGAGGAAGACAGGGTTGGTTCCTTGTTGCTTAATAAGCTTTGTTAGAGCTTAAACTATCCATGGGTTTCCAAGTCCATGACAGTTCCAACTGATCAACTTCATGGCCTTTGGCAGGATTGCTAGGCACCCTCTGTTGTTGGAAGTTTGGGGTCTGATTTGATCTTTATCATCTTCACCTCAGAGCTGTCAACGCATATCTCCCCATACTTTAGTGCCTTCCTCTTCAGTCCTCTAAAATCTACATTTTCTTTTCCACTTTTTGCTGATGTTGCCATCTGTCTTGCTTGCTTCTTCCAAGTTTTGTTCCCTTGTTTTGGTGTCTCTTTTGTTGTTTTTGTGTTTGTAACTTCCTCCAAGGTTGTTAATTTCTTCCTTCTTTGTTTCTTTCCTCTTTGTTTTTTCTTCTACATTCTCAATGCTTCCATTCTGTTCTGCCTCTACTTGTAAGGGTTCAATGGTCATCATTATCGCTATGTTGATGCTCTATTTTGCTAGTTTTAAAGAGATTTTTCATGCTTCTTTTTGTTCTATATATCCTTGCTCTCTACTTTGGATTGTATTCTAATTGTTCAGCCTCCTTCCTCTTACTATTGGATGATTCTGGACTTTTTACCATTGTGAATTTCTCCAACTTTTCTAGCATCCTTTCGATAAGTCCTATTTGGGACATTGTGTTCTTTGCTTTCGTTTCTTTTGGGTCTCATTTTTGTTGATTTTTTTGTTTTCACCATGTTGCCTATCAAATCAGCGTTCAACCATGAGCCCAGCTCCTTATAATTATTCTCTCCTTTTTCTTCATCCTTTATTGCTTGTTGACAATTGCTTTTCTCATGCCCTATCTGACCGCAATAATAAAAGAAATTAGTTAGTTTTTGGTATTTGAAATTTGTCCAGATCAACCCATCTTCCTTACTATCGATATTTGTCCCTTTTAGGATAGATTTGTTTGTATTCGCTGTTACTATGGCTTTTATGAAACACACCTGATCTCTGGTGTTTTAAAAGATATCACACTCTTTAACAACACCCAAAGCGGAGGCTATCTTCCACCCTAATTTTACAGTTTTGCAATGTTCAAGTAAGCTCTATATTTGCTGTAACATCCTACCACACAGAGCTTTACACCTAGGATGTAAAACAGAGGTGGCGAGGCGCTACGACCTCTAAAATAAAATACATACATATAATACCACACAGAGCGTTACACCTAGGATGTAAAACAAAGGTGGCGAGCCGCTACGACCTCTAAAATAAAATAAATACATATAATAGCAGAAAGAATATAATAAACTAGGAGCCACGAAAAACAGGTAAAACAAAATCGCAATGCTCGAGAAACAAGATTACTTGCTGGTGAAGAAAACTAAGGTTTAAAAGCATAAATAAATAGGAAATAGGAATAGAGAGACAAGAAAATAATATAACAAGCTCCTAACTCAGCCTGCGAAACTAAGGCTAGCCGGAGAATATTTACATACATATATACATATCCCAAAATACCCAAAATACAAAGATAAAACTTTACTCTCCTTAAACCTCTAAGAGAAACAAAAAAAAACAAGTTACTCGGAGAGAAGGCTAGGTACATATATACATAAACCAAACAGCAAAAGAAACCCAGGAACCACTCCGCTTCAGAAGTCCAGATGCCTACCGAGGAGCCTCCCGACCCGCATCTGAAAAACAACAACACAATCTGAGGTGAGAACCGGAGGTTCCTAGCATGGTAGAGGCAATTCTAGAACTTCGACACTCAGATTATAAAGCTTAAGTACTAAACAGAAACCACAAAGGGGTTGGTGTTCTAAGGAAAATCTAAACTCAGCTTAACTTAATCTTAACCTTACCCTGGCCACCTTTCCTCCATTCCTCCGTCTCCAGTGAGTTTGCACAGACAGATAAACAGACAATTGCAAGCACATGTAGGAGACAAGTAGTGCAAGTAACAAATATAGCAATTAACAAGGTATATATAGTTAGGCACTCCCAAATAATGCATAGCAAACAAAAAAACATAATGCACATAATGTATGCCTGTCCTATGGCTGATGAGGCTCATCTGTCAGTTATCCAGCCAACTCGACAAGTCCAAAACCATTATACTGTCCCTCGTCGCGCATCCCCATGAGTCTATGCATAGCTTTTTCTCATTTCATTCATACATTCATACATTCATATATAAATGACTCAATGAGGGATATCCTTTCCTTGGAATTTATACGTGCCCGGTCACCCTTATGACGAGGGCCAACAGAGTATCGAGTCTCAACCTGGAACACGTGGTGGCAAGCCACGTCTCTGTACCCAAGGAAACTCGTATCTCAGATAACATTAAATTCATAAGCCGCATAATATTCATAACCATTCATATTCATTACATAATCATTCATCATATCCATGGCATCATATAGCCGTCATACATACACATCTTCCTCATACAACTCATCAATTTTAACCTTTACTTCATCCCCAAGTTACCTCTATTTCCTAACTTCAACTAACTACTAGGCTTATTATTATATTTTATAACTAAAAGAATGAAAATAGAGGTTTAAAAGTTTGAAATTCCGTTTAAAAACACAAAATCTTGTTTGGCAGAAAACAGAGGCCAAGCGCACGCGTTGGTCACACGTACGCGTGAGCGTGCAAGTTTGGCCCAGGACGCGTACGCATTGGCTCGTTCGAGTACGCATGCATGGCAGGTAGTAGCCACCACATGCGAATGAGGGTTCCGCGTATGCAAAAGTCTGAATCCTGCAGATTTACCATTTTAAACTCCAAACTTCTGACGCACATAACTTTTTTGTCTTAAAATATTTTTCATCCATTCTTCAAATGGCATAAACTTCATGGACCTAATTTTTTTATAAAATAAGTTTGAAACCATTTGAGGGTCCAGAAGCTGAGTTATGCCTCGCCGAAGTTCGGCCAAAAATTAAAATTTCACAAAATTTCAAAACCTCATTTTCATTAAAAGTTACTCCCAATTCAATACCAAACTTGTAAATCATTAACAAGCATCTCTTCCTCAACACCACAACAATCTCCATAATATACCATACCCCAAAACCAACATAACATAACCTTACTATTACCACAATGATCCTTCCAAGCCTACCATATCTCAACTCAACATATTCATGCATCAATATCTCATATACATCAATAAATTCAATATGTTCTTATTCAATATACATGTTTACACATATCACCATCATTTCACCACTTATCATTCATTCCACACACACCAAAACCAGCACATGATTCTTATCAAGGTTACTAGGCATTAAACATACACATACGTTCCAACCTATTCTATGGTCACCTAGCCTAAGTTTTCACAGAACATTACATATTAAATACGCAAAACATAAATCATACCTTGGCCGATTTCTGCGTATAACCTGAGATACCACCAAGGCACCAAAAACAATCCTCAAAGCTCAAAATCTCCAAGGCAAGGCCTCCTAAACTCCACCAAGCCTCCAAAATACTCAATCAACTTCAACATACACATATACAAGCCTAATTCATATATATCACATCCAAATTCAATACCCAAACTCATATAAACTAGAATTTATAGAATTTTGAGAGTCCTCATATTATATATGTCTTGATTGACCAAAGGCCCACAAATTTCTCGAGTTAATTTGAGCCTAAACATCAACACATCGAATTTCAATAACCAAAGTCCCAAAATTTCGAAATTTCAAGAGACTGAGAGGCTGGGGTGAGTGGTGTGACTTAACTATAAAATTGATCCAATAGAATCATAGAGCTCGACGCGCTGAATACGTAGTCGTGAACAGTGCAGCGATCAGAACTCGGATGAAGAAGTTATGGTGGATAGAAATTGGAACAAAGGTTTGAAAACCTTTTTGTTCCCCTCCTTGTGTTTCAGCGTGCTCCTTGCTGAAAAGGGGACGAAGATGAGCTTTGGCTCATTTTAAGTGATCGGCTGGTTGGGCCCACGGGACTAGTTGGGTTCGGTTCTATTGGTTCGGTCCGTTCGACCCAATCTTGGGTTAAATTTTTTGAAATTAGTGTCAAAATTTTTGTTTTAAAGAGCTCTATCCTATTTTAATATAATATTCACAATTTTAATTTTTCTTTTTAAAATTTAATTTATTGACTAATTATTTACTAATTTAACAGGATTTACATTTACACCTTAATGTCAACTCTATTTAGTCCCTTCTCCAATGAATCTTCGCTTCTATTATATTTCTTCATGAGAAACCATGAATTTCTAAAATACCATAGACTCATTTTCAACACTCTATTTAGATTTGTCTTTTACTGAAAAAAAATTTGGTAGATCTAGGTTTTAACTTTATTTCTCTCAGTCCTTTTGGTTTCTTCCAAATGTTTTACATTGCAAATTATATCTATACGTTATTAATACTTTTGTTGGTGTAATTTTTTTCTTAAGTTATTTTCGTACCCATGTAGGTCTTTTCTCAAGTCTTCATTATTAAAATCTATCAGAAATTTTTCATCTTTAGTCTTGGATTGTGTATTGTGTATCTGGTATGTTGTTTATATTTGACATGTTAGTTGTATTTGATGGAACAAGATCTCACCAATTTTTGCTGCACAATGGTAGAGAAATACAATGTGTACAAAAGCTTTGCACTACACTTCTTCAAACTCTATGAGAGCATTGGGTTGTGAGAAGAGAGAATGCACCCTTATCTTCTTTTGATTTCTATTATTGATTAATTTGAAGAGTTATAAGATATATCATATTATGATAATATTATAAAAAAAATTCAAGTGTATCCAAAAACATCGGTGTTTCAGTTATTTTAATCATTGATTTTAATTAATATATATTATATTTTTTTTTATAATTTAGATCAATAGTTAAAACAATTAAAATATTGGTATTCTTGATACACTTAAAATTTTTCTAATATTATATTGTTTACAAAAAAGTTTATTTAATAATTATAAAAAATACAAAAGAAATAAAATAAAAAAAATTATGAGATAAATCATATTGTAATCTATGATATAACAAATGACTTAGTAGTTATTTATATTTTTAAATACGCTTTTGATTTAGATAATATATATAAAATATCGTATTAAGGTCACTAGGGGTGCACATGGGTCGGGTGAAGCCGGGTTTGATGTAACCCAGACCCGGCCCAAAATATACACCGGGTCTATTTATTAGACCCGAACCCGGCCCTAGACCCGATGAAACCAATACACTTTCGAGCCACAATTATACTGGGTGAAAACCGGGTGAAAACCGGGCCGTTAACATTACATTACGTTGATACCTTCTTGTAAGCTAGCATGTAAAAAAATTTAAATTTTCAAGACTCCAACCATTAGTTAACATGGTAAAATTCACTTAGAAAAATATAACAAGAACCAACCCTTCTTCAAAATTAAAGCATAACCACAATCAATACTAAAGCATAACCACAATCAATACTAATATTGTCTAATAATACCAAATATTTAAATCAATACAAATAACACAATCTTATGTATTAGTCTAAAGTCTTATGCATTCTAAATATAAAACATTAATTTATAGTCTTATAATGACTAATAATACAAAACATTAAGGTTTACAATACTTAAATTCCACATAAGAATAGTCATAATCTATCACTAATAACACAAAATATTAATTGTGTATGATGACCGGGCCACCGGACCGACTTCGGGTGACCCGAGATATGGCCCGGATCCGACCCAAAATAATGACCGGGTCTATTTTTGAGACCCGTACCCGACCCTAAACCCGATGAAATCACACCAAATTAGTCCCTAAAGTGTTCGGGGCGGGCCGGACCTTCGGGCCGGGCCGGGTCTGTGCACCCCTAAAGGTCACAGAAAGTTTAACAACCTAGTGGTAGTTAGTACACCATTCTTTTTAAAAAGCGGGAAAAAAATATGAGAAGACAAAAAAAAAACTGAATAATTGATGACATTAAAATGAGAAAAGAATTAAATAAAAAATCATGAAAACAAAAAAATGAACAGTCTTTCAACAAGGAAAAGAAACATGAGAAGACAAAAGATCGGATAAAGAAAAGACATGATGATATTGAGAAGAAAATAAAAAAATTAGACAATAAATAATAATAAGAATACCCTTGCTTTTCTTTCGTAAAGCTTGCGCACACACAAAATACATTTTTTAACTTTAATGGGTTGTACTAAATTTAAAAGAAATGATGAGATTTATATATTAGATTTGAAAAAAAAATTAAAATAAAAGGATGTAGTGAAAAGATTGTATACTAAGAATGTTAGCTTCATTAGTTCTTTAGAATAGCTTCAACAACCTTCAAAGAATCTTTTTTATCTCTATTTGTTGAATTTTGAGATATTTTTGTTTTCTAAAATTTCTACTTATAATGATGATCTCTCTAGATCTTTTATATTTTACTTTTTTTTTTAATTTTTCATTTTTTAAAGTTTTTTTATCAATTTTTTTTTCAAAATTTTTTCCTTGCACTAATTTATTTGTAATATTTATAAAAAAGATATTTTTTATTAACAAAAAATTTTAGCGTTAACATATATTTTAACAAGTATTTTCAATAACAAATTGTGAATAAGTTGAGCGAAGTCTTTCTTATTTAACATTTTTATACTGCCAAGGATCTTATCTCAAATTTTGATAGAGTTAAGTCCATTTTAATTTTTGAGATTGGCGAGTTGCACTGATTTGATTCCTGACTTTTTAATTGTTACAATTTGGTTCTCCAAATTTAAAAAAGTGCACCAATATAGTCCATCCTCAACGTCGTTAGTGAGATAACTCAAGTATTACCATGTTGAACATATTAAAACGACGTTTTACATGTTTTGACGCTAAAAGTGCACTAAATAATGTCATTTCAGGGTTTGAGCAATATTAAAAGGGAGGGGGTATAACGTTTTAGTATTGTTCAAATCCTTAAACGACGTCATTTAGTGTCTTCTTTAGCACCAAAACGCATACCACATCGTTTTAATATGTCTAGCGTGACAAGGTTTGAACTACGCCACTAACGATGTTAAATTTCGGCGACCGAAGATACACGAAGGACTACATTGAGACACTTTTTTTAATATGGAGAATTAAATTGTGACAATTAGAAAGTTTAGGATCAAATCAATGCAACTCAATGACTCGTCAATATCAAAAACTTAAATAGGGTTTAACTCACTTTGATATGCTATTAATTTAGACTTTTATATTTTTTATTTTTGATTTTTGATTTTTGATTTTTATTTTTAATTTTTTTTTTTTGGGATACAAATGTAAAAAGATTTGAAATAAAATTATTTTTAATTTAACTTTCTTATTTAACTAATATGTAATCACCTTCACTTTATTGCTAAATCCTTCCAATATGTACCACTTTTTAAAAGTTGAGAAGGTAATAAGCTTCCCCATTGCAACGAGCAAATATACTAGAAATTAAAAACAGAGCAGAGAGTAGCGAACTTTAATAACAACATTGGAAAATGCACTGAAGTCGGTCCCCAAAATTTCTACTCATATCGTCTCAGTGAAATTAAGTCAATAATTAAACCAACTGTCCGTCGTGGAAGAAGAGACCATACTTATAATTATAGCACTTTATTTTTTATACTGGAGTAGTAACAGTGTATTTTTGAAATGTAGAGCGGTACGGTATAATTTTTAAATGTAGAATTATTTAATTGAAAAGATAAAAATTAGACTATTTCATTAGTGAGAAATATAAAAATTAGAACAAAAAATTTTTATTAAAAAATAAAAAAATTAAGATACAGAAATAGAATTTTTTAATTTGTTTATCTTTTACATTTTAAAAAATATTAAAATCACAGTATTAGATTATATCATTATTTTTATTTTTATACAAAAAAAATAGAATTAATACTTAATTTGATTTTTAAAATTATATGTAAATCTTAATTTAATCTTTAAAATTTTAATTATTTATTTTTAATTTCCAAACTTTATAAACATGACTTACATTAGTCTTTGAAATAATTTTCGATAAAAAAATTATTAAAACATTAATATAGACAACCAAATATCATGCTATAACTTGTAAAACGACGTCATTTTAATTTTTGTGCTCAAATAACTAAAAAACGATGTCAGATCATTTATTTTAAGAAAAAAAATTTTTAATAAATATCACTTACAATAATTTTTTTAGATTATTTGAGGACTAAATAAAAATTGACATTATTTTACAAGTCTAACGTGATATTTAACTATTTACGTTAACATAAAAAAAATAATTAAAATTTTAAAAATTAAATTAAAATTCGGATACAAAACATTAAATTAAATATTATCTCGAAAATAAAAAAGAACCTATAATTAGAATCCAAATCCCAATGCGTATTTCGTTCGCAATTCCCACCATGAGTCCATCACCATGCCACTCAAAACTTGGTAACTATTGTTGACCAAATCCCACATGCCAAACGTATACTTGGGGACCATGCATACCCGTTGGATAGAGTCCTTCCAATACTTGATAAAGCCACATACCATACACTCCATGACAAAGTGCATTAATCATTCTATTTCGTATCAGGGTCAAGGAAACTACTATATATTTTTTATTTTTTATGATTCATTTGTAAATTAGAGAAATGTTGCATATACTATTTTTTATGTACTCATTCTTTATAAAGACATTTTTTATACTAAAACAGAAAATATACATTGAAATTAAAGATGTATAAATAAAAGCGTTATAATTATTATCATTTCTCTTATAAATTAAAATATCTAAATAGACAAATTATGTTTATAATTTTTTATGTACTACTAAATATATATTTCTATAAGGATTTATCTATTTTGTATTCTAAATACATCTATTGAGTTTATTAATTAAAAAAAAATTTAAAAATATAAAAAATTTAAATTTTTTATGTATTTATTTTACATTCATTAAATATAAATATTTAAAATTTTTTATTAATAGTAAATTTATCATGTGCCCTTTGAACACATATTAGCTAAATCTTTTTATAATATAAAAAATAAATTATTATTTTTTATATTTTTATTAATTATTTTAATATAAAAACATAAAAGATGAATATATAAAGTATAGAACAAAAAATATAATGTATATATCATTTTTCCTTTAGTTTAATAAAAAATTATTTTTATTTAAACAAAAAAAATAGTTATTAAATCAGTTATTATTATGTATGATGAATAAATATATATGTTATTTAATTATTTTAATATATATTTTATATTTTAATATGTATTTTACGGTTTTTTTAATTTTTTTATGCATAGTAATAATGTTTCTAACAACAAAGATGAGGAAGAATTAATTAATCCCACTTCAAGAATTATGAAGACCAATTGTACATTAACACGGTCATCATTTTCACTTGCGGTAAGAATTTGATCACATATTGCTAGACAATTAAACAAAGTGAGGTTAATAGAAAGAGTGGACAATGTTTACCAACTCAGGAAATTCTATTTTCACAAAAGAAACAAATTTTACAGAGTCCTCATCACTCGTCAGAAGAGCTATTTAGTTCTTCATTCTGATCTCTCCCATTACAATTCACAAACATCAAACATTTCTTCTATGAAAATAACACTTCCCTAGTAAACTTGATCACTAATGAGTAATAACTACTATCTAGCTACTAATTAAAAGATTCTGATTCTCTATACAAGGTGGAATGGCTTATTATTATTACGGTTGAAGTGAAACCTGGCTGAAGAACTTGACCTTACAGAGAAGACCCCATTCCAGATCTCAGTGAAAGCTCTAACTATAACACCATGGTGATACGGTGAATTCAGCTGAAGAAAACAGTTGAGAAGCTCCCTCAGGTCTTCCTTCGAGTATATCTCGTTCTCAAGAATCATCTGAAGCATGGAGTGCCGGAAATCCAAGTAAGGGTCATCGGAGTCTTTCTCCACCGCCACGCCTTCTCCGCCGGCTCTTCCGAGACCTCCCACTCTCCGAGCCTCCTTTCCGTTGTTGTTGTTGTTGCTCTCTGATGAGTCGGAGAAGTGAGAGGAATCAATGTAGCAAGGGGAGAAGGTGGTGTTGGTTGGGGTGGTGGTGCTTGTGGCGGTGTCGTTCTCGTTATGATTCCAAGAAGAGAGGTTGAAAAGTTTGTGTTTTTGGAGAGTGGGGTTCTTGGGTTTTGGTTTAGGGTGGAATATTCGAGAGAGTTTTGGCCTTCTGCAACTGCTGCCACACCCTAGTTTCACTGAAACTGTGTTCAGGTGAAGCTTTTTTCTGGCGGAGGTGGACATTGCTCTGTGTTTTCTTCTGTGACTGATGAAAAGAATAGAAAGAACAACACAGAAACAGAGGAACAAAGAAGGAGAAGGAGAGTCAAAGGGTGTATGTGTTTTCTTGATGGTTTGGTTGCTTTGGAAAGAGGCTTTGTATTTATGGGGATGAGAAAGGAGTAAAGTACCATTACTAAGCTCTAATGACGAAGGATCTTAATTAATTTTGCATGTGACCATTTGAGGCCCACATCGGTGTACATCATGTTTCTAAGCTTGTAACTATTCTATAAGCATCTATTTGGAACAACGGATAGAGTCGGATAACAATGTTAAAAAAATAAAAAGAAAATGACTCAAAAGAAGCATAAAATTATTTTATTTTATATTTTTAGTTATTCTTACACTATTTTGTATTTTAAATTATTTTTTAAATAATTTCAGTAATATTTAATATAATTATATCTATATTAAATTAAATAAAATAATTTTAGATTTTGTATTTCTAACTTTACTATTGGAGTTGCTTATAATAATATATTGAATATGGAAACTAGTAGTGTTTATTTTTTCAAAACACGTATTAAGATTATGTTTTATTTAGTTTGGTTAAAACATAAGTTTCATATATTATTTTCAGACATATTTAATTATTCAAGTATAAATATCAATTATGTTGTTTAAATTCAAAAAAATGGGCCATTAATTAATTATTATAAAAGGATATATATATATTAGTATTTATAAAAATATTTTATTATACTATTGTTAAAATTTTTTATTGTTTTACTATAATAAATTTGATTATTATTCTATAGTATAATATTTAATGATTCTAATAATTAATTGTTTTATTAAAAATATATGAAATAATATGTATAAATATATAATTAATGTGTGCTTAATTTTTAGTATTTATGTCACATTCTCTTAAGTATTTGTTGAATGTGTAAATAATTATTTTATATCTTTAAATATGATATATTAAATTTGTCTCTAGCTACCCCTGTTCTTTTTTTAAGTTACTTGCTTGAACTTTATTGAATATATTGATGGTGATCTGAAGTGATCTGAACCGCAGGTTTTCTATTTTCGTGAATAAAGAAATGCTGATGGAGGCATCTGGAAATCGGCCACAGGATCACATGTGGATTGAGAATCAGAGCCATTTGATAAGGGTATTGCCAACGCCATGGATATTTAAGTTAGCCAGTTAGGTCGTTATTTGAAAGATTGGGATCAATTAATTAAAGAGAAAATGCGTACTTAAACATTATATTGTGTATGAGATTTGGGAGAAGCTGACATGACATGACAGCAGGCAAGCAAGAATATACGAATTAAATTTTTATAACGCCGAGTTTTATATGAATCCCTTAAATTAATGCGCTTCTTGGTTTAATGATTCCAAGGTAAGGTGTGTATTATTTTAATTTGATATTACTAGCATTGTAAGATTGAAAAATGAATAGTCAATTGTGTATTGAACTTATTAGCCACTCGATTTTCGTTCACCGTGTAGGAATTAGGATTCTGAACTATATGGTATAGTATAATGATCACATACTTACAAGAGCATCGAATGGCATCTGACACGAATTTCCCAATTTCGTCTAAGATTAAAATATTAAACAGCTAAGAATTAGAGACTCATCATAATTATACAGACTACCTAAAATCGTAGACCACGGGTTCGGTCTATGCCATGAACTTGAACGATTTTTGCGACATGTTGTTGCCATTGTTTATCCTGTCCAACTAGAAACAATAAAAACCAACAAATAATTAATACTAACCAATTTACCTTTTCTTTTTAAAATGAGAAGAAGATATATTTGTACATATGATCTAAATAAATTTATCAAGTTTTAGCATTTAACTTATGTTTCGGGGTTGAAATATTTTTGTGATGTATAAATCATTGAAATAGGTTCGTGGTCTAAATTTATTTTTAAAAGTAGGTTAAATTACAGTTAATCCTTATACTTTTAGTAAAATTGTAAATTACTTTATATATTTTAAAAGTTTATAATTTGATCTCTATAAAAAATTAAAATTTATAATTAGATCCTCAATAACCTTTACTGTAAAAAAAAATACATATTTATCATAATGTCCACTTTTTTTCCTTTTCTTATATTATCCTTTCTTTTCCCATCTTCTCCTTTTTTTTTTACTGGCAGTCATGACCATGGCATCAACTACCACAGCAACTGTCACTATATTATTATCAGGTTCCATGCCAAGTGCAGATGAAATCATAAACCCAAACCTCCTAGGAAGAGTTATTTTTTTATCGGGCTCTACTTCTACTTCTTGAAGCATGGCAACACTCTCAACTTGGGCATCATTTTCAACTGTTACATTGGACCTCACACAAAACTCATCATCATCAAATAATACTAATAATACTTCCACCCTTCCAATCAAGCATCATCATCCTCTTAATGTTGTCCCTTTGTTCTAGTTACCCAATTTTCAAGGTCACCCGCAAAACTTTGAGACTCAAACCCTACATAATCAATCAAAATTCTTCCTTCTTCAATTATCTCAACAAGTTGTTGCCTCTTCCCAATCAGGAATCCAACCAACCACAGTAACAGCCGCCATCCCTGGCTGATTCCGTCACTGCAGCCATCACTACCGATTCTAACTTCATCGCCGCTATTGCAGCCGCCATCTGCTCCATCATCGAAGGTAACAACAACAACAATAATAAACCAAACAGCACTTGAAATAGTAACAACAACAACAATGGCAGCCATCTCCTCCATAATTGGCACGATGATGACGAAGATCTCGCTATTGTTGAAGATGCTGTGAGCAGTCAAGAGTTGTTGCATTTAGGGTTGGAGGTGGAGGAGAGTTGAAGAGCAACGTGTTCCTTCAATTCATGACGCTCTTTCCTCTTTTTTCTCTGTTTTGGAAAGTGGAGAAGTGACAGTGAGAGGGTTGGGGAGGGGTGGAGTGGGTTAGGGATTTTTTGGTCATTTTTAAATAGTTAAATTATAGTGTTGGTCCCTATAGTTTTACTAAAATTACAAATTAGTCCTTACTATTAAACATGTGCAACTCACATGTTTAAAGCAGCGAATATGCTAAAGAATATTCTGTTAAATCAAACGGTGTTTGAACGGTAGGGACCCAATTACAAATTTTAATTTTCTTCAGGGGCCCAATTACAAACTTTTAAACTGTAGGGACCAATTTATAATATCACTGAAAGTATATAAACTAACTGTGTAATTTAACCTTAAAACTACGTAAGTAGATGATATGTTATCTTAAGCAATTTTTAGAATTTTTATATTTAATTTCTTAGATTTTTAATTAAATTTCTTATAATTTTTAATAAAATTTGACAAATAATCAAATATTTAGAGTTGAGATAGTGTTTTATGTTTTCAGAAATTTTGGGCTTAAAAATAGCAAAAATCAACGCTTTCTCACAAAAAAATCACAAAGAAAATAAAAGCATGGCCCAAGACGTGGTCCAAGAACCATAGCCTAAGGAACAAAAGCATGCACAAAGGGAAGGAAACTGGAGCCCAAAACACATACGCTTGGCGTACATGTCCACTAGTTTTGACCTCTTCGCACTCCAATGATTATAATTTGAGATACAGAAGTTCGAATGAGGCAGTTTTAGTTACCTTAGAAAGCTAACATCTAGAGCTTCATAATGATATACATATGTCTATAGTGAATGTTTAGTTTTAGTCACGTGCTACTATCATCTTTGGGACACGAAAAAATAGCACCCCATACAACTCAAAATGCAAGCCCAGCATGTTCCAACTCTCAGGATGCAACAATTAAGGCCCAAGATTAATTATCCACATAATCAAAAGTCTCAATCACATTTAGAAGAGTTAAAACTCTAGAAGATTAGTTATTAATTCTCTCTAGAAGCATAATAGATTTGGTTGTTAGAATTTGATTTGAATTATCGTTTTTAAATTTGAATTAAAGTCAATATCTTATCTTTCTCTCCAGAAGATAAGTAGTTATCTTATCTCACCTAAAGATAAGATTAGTTTAGTTTTGAATTTGAATTCTATAATTTAGACTATAAATAAGTAAGCATAGCTCAAAGAGGAGATCATCAAGTCCACGGACTGCTTCTCTTCTTCTTGTTTTTTTTTTTTTTTTACTTTCTCATGGTTAACTAATTCTCTGTCAAGGGGTTAGGAGCTCTGTTTATGGTTTCCATGGATAATTAATCTACATTTATTTTATTTCGAATTCTTGCATTAATTTATTTCATGATTGAGTTATTTGTTCTTCATTTGTATTAGTGAATCAGAAGGTAAGCTAATTCTTTCTAGATCCATGTATTATAATTGAAAATTTTGATATTTGAATCAAAGTTTGAAAACTCTTTCACATGACTATTTGAATTCGATTAGAAATAGTGGTTCAATTAGTGTGTGACACATGCATGGTTTTAATCATTCTAATTTTAAATAAGTGACATATAATTCAGAACAACTTTTGAAATCATGTTTTCTTTTAAGATTTAATTGGATAGGACTAGATTGAATACGTGACAAACAAGAAGAAAGACAATCAAATGCTGTTGAACGACCAGAATTATCTAGAAGGTCTCAAAAAGAATGAAGATTACCTGCTAGATTAGTAGATTATGAAGTTGGCAATGACAACGATCCATCCCATGAAGAAATCATCAATTTTACTCTATTTTTATAATATAAGCCAATGAACTTTGAATAAGCCTCTAGTGACAACAATTAGAAAAAGTAATGGATGAGAAGATTCATGTCATTGAGAAGAATGACACATGTGAGCTAACATATTTATCGACAGATAAGAAGCCAATTAGAGTAGAGTAGGTGTACAAAACTAAGTACAAACTCAATTACTTTGAAGTATTTTCTGCTGTTGCTAGATTAGATACTATTAGTATGCTTATTTCATCCTCGATTCAAAATAAGTGAAAGATACATTAAATAGATATTAAGTCTACATTTCTAAATGGCCCTTTAGAAGAAGTGTATATTGAGCAACTTACAGTATATGAAATTTTTGGAGAAGAAGATAAATGTTATAGGTTGAACAAAGCCTTGCACGAGTTAAAACAATCACCAATAGCGTGGTACAATAAGATTGATTCTTATTTCACTAAGAATGATTTTAGAAGATGTCCATTTGAGCATGCGCTATATATCAAGTTTGTTAGACTTAGAGATATCTTGATCATGTCCCTTTATGTTGATGATTTGATTTTTACCAACAACAATTTAAAGATTATTGCATAATTCGGGAAAACTATGATAAAACACTTTGAAATGACAGATATGAGTTTGATGTCTTATTTTCTTAGCATTGAAGTTGTTTAAAAAGGTGATAAAATTTTTATTTCTCATAAAAAATATGCAAATGACATTTTGAAGAAATTTCAGAAGGAGCACTCAAAACCGATTCCTACTCTAGTCGAAGAGAACTTCAAGTTGCTAAGAGAAGATAAAGGAAGATCAGTAAACCCAATTATTACAAAAGCTTGATTGAAAGTATGAAATACTTAACTGCAATCAAAGCAGATATTGTGTTTAGAGTTGAATTGCTTAGCAAATTTATGGAAGAGCCTTGTAACAACCATTTGTAAGTAGCAAAAAGGATTCTTTGATATATCAAAAGTATTTTAAATGATGGTATTTATTATGAAAATACTTATAAAGTATATCTTGTTAGTTACACTAATAGTGATTGGGGCAAAGATATAAAAATAAGAAAAAGTACTTTGGAATTCGCATTTTATCTTGATTCTAATGCAATTTTATGGTCTTCAAAAAAAACCAGTAATACCGCTTTTCATAACAGAAGTAGAAAGCAACTTGTGCTACACAAGTAGTATGGGTAAGAAAAATTCTTGAATGATTAAATGAGAATAAAGTATTTTAACAATGATATTTTGTGATAACCAATCAGTTATTGTACTTTGTAAAAATTCGATATTTCATAAAACATCGAATCATATTGATATTTGGTTTAATAAAATTAGAGAATTAGTGAATAAGAAAGTGATGATCGAGTATCGTCCTATTGAGGAAAAAATAACAAATACATTTACAAAGCCGTTAAAGACCGAACTATTTTATAAGTTGAAGAAAATGTTTGAAATAGTTAATTCTACAAAATTTGATTTAAAAAAGACAATGTTAAAAAATTAAACTAAGTTACTGTCATATATATACTAGAAACATTAAAAAATACACAAATCAATTGCTTGTTCAAAAATTACTGCAACACAATAAGTAATATGAAGTAAAATTTAACAAGTAACCACATTAATTATTATTAAACCAAGTTGAAAAGTGAAAGAATGAAGGCAAGAAAAATTCAAGTTTCTATAGAGATAATTTTCTTGTCAAATATTAATTGTATAAGCAAAAGCAAAGAAAAATTCTACATACTCAGTCAGTAAACTCATCATTTATAAATTCACAGTGAATGATGGTATAAAGACAAATAATTTGAACTATATGATTCAAATGTTATAATGATGATATTACTTATCTCATTTTAGAGTAACATAGATAATTAACTTTTGGGTTAAGTACGATTTTAATGTTTATGGTTTAGGTCAAAAAATTTTTTGTGTTTAATTTTTTTCTTACATATAAAATCATCCTTAAGATTTAATGTAGTTTTAAAATCGTCTTTCGAACAATTATACACTCAGTATCATTATCTTCATTATATCTTTAGAAGAGAGAAAAGCAAAGACTCAAAGAAAAACAAAAACTCAGATAGAGAGAGAAGGAGAGAAGAAGAGAAGGAAATCTCGCTGTCACTATCACTTCGCCGCACCTTGCCCTCACCGTGACACGCCTGGCCCTCGCCTTTGTGCTCCTCGTTGTGGTCGGGGAGGTGGTGGTGGTGGTTGAATGAAACAACCATTGAAGGAAACTACCAATCCCTTTCCCTTTAGCTAGTGTAACAACAATTGAAGCACCTCTATGTTTGATGCCTCCAGCTCAGTGCCGGTCTCCCAATTCTAGTGGCGGTAATCAACAGAGTGAATCGCTCCTCGTTTGCCGTGAGACGCAAAAAGGGCTTTACCTCCACTACTTTCAGGTGCTCATTATTTTGATTGGCATCCTTGCCACTACCTGCTTCCACATTCGCCAATTGGGTTCGGGGCTGTTTCCTGCATCATGTTGGGTCCCTGTCATGTTCTCTGACGCTTGTCTCCCAACACTGTTCAAAGGTAGTTTTGATTGGTCATCAATGAACGTCTGCCGCCATGCTGCTGCCTCCTAGATTCTGCGATTAATATTGGGATTGTTTTAATCTCCTGGAAATAAGAAAGAGTAGTAGTGGTAGTGGGTGGGGTACAGATGGTGATGGAGTGGTAGTGGGTGGGGTGGTGGTAGTAGTGAGAAGAGAGAAAGGAAGTATTTTTATTATTTAAAAAATTAATTTGTCCAAAAAGATAATTTTAAAATTACGTTGAACTTTAGAAATAATTTTGTATGCAAAAAACTTGAGAATAAAAGAAATATTTAACAAAAACTATAGAGATCAAAATTATATTTAATCTTTAATTTTTTATTTAATAATAAATAATTTTTTAAAATTTATCTGATTATTTTAATTTTTAAACTCTAGATCATAAACTTTTAATTTTATATTCTAAATATTATCAACTAATTAAAAGTTAATTGTCGATAATTTTTTCAATTTTTATATTAGATAAAGCTAGTACCACATTAATTTAAGTGGCCCAAATAAAATCATGTTTCATATATTTCAGGAATTTTTTATTTATATAAATAAATTAAATATATTAATTACTAATTTTCGTAATTTGTAGCGTTTTTACAAAAATACGTAACGTATTATATTTTGTTTATAGGATAAACAAATTGAACTTACACGTATTTTGTGTATACAGTAAATGAAATACGGTAGCCGACACAACACGTGTATATTTTGTTTGTACTGTAAACAAAATACGCGTAAATTTAATTCGTTTACAATGTAAACGAAATATGTGGAACAATAATTTGGTTACTGTATAAACGAAATACAATAGGACAAACTTGAAGTAACTATAAAAAAGTGTGCAACCCATTGTATTCTTCACAATAAGTTCACCTCCTCCGCCTAAACCTTTTCCAAACCATTCATAATGTCTACTAGTAGTGTATATTTAGTTTTGTGTATGTATCCCAATTGCCTAATGAGGAACGGGGATAACGGGATCATATTTGAGTGTGAGAATCCAGTGCTGCTGCGCACACAGCGAATTGCCTCGTTGTCGGAATTGAAAAGTTTGATATTGAGGCACCTCGATCAAAGTGGGAGTAAAGAGATTGGGAGGATAGGGTATATGATGCTAGCTCCGATAGAGAATGGCATCGGGTACGGGAGAATGGCATCGGATGGTGGAACACTGTGACCAACTCTTTGGGGCAGAAGTAGTCGTCCCAACTGGTAAACAAACACAGAAAAAAAAAACAAAAGACATTCATGATCAAATGTTATCTACAACCCTATAACGCCATAAAATAAAATAATACCTAACTCACAGGTATGATAAATGTTTCACATTACATGCAGGCCTCTCGGTTATGTTACTTTAAACTTAATATATAAAAATTTAATATATTCTTGCATATATAATATGTTATTTAATGAAAAAATAATTACATTTATTAAATGGGACATAACATAATCAAATGTGTTCGTGTACTTAGTTTAAATTTCGGTGACATAAATTACATTAGTAAATTTTTTTTATTTTAACATACATAATACAATGCAATAAAGTAGCGTACACCAACCAAATCCCTAACTCAAAGTTTCTCTAACATCCACAAACACGTTCGACTTACTTACAACTATATATTGTTTTTTTTTTTTGAAATAAGAAGCTCAACACAGTAAGGTGGAGCATTTAAAAAGTTCAGAGTTACAATACAAATACTAAACAAAAAAACTGAAGTTATCTCCGGCATTGCCATCAACAACTAGACTGAACAAAGCCAACCCACTCTTTGTAGCTCCTAATCGACTTGGTAATAACTTCCACAACGCATGTTTCTTGATTCTTGAAAATCCTGGCATTCCTTTCCAACCACGTATTTCAAATAATAGCAAAAAAACTAATCAGCCACCTGTTACGTTCGACTTTTCTTACAGGAGCTCCTGTCCAACTCTCAAAGTGTTGCTTAATGGTTCTTGGAATAGACCAAAATTTATTATAGGCGTATATCCAAGCACACCACACCTGCCACGTGAAATCACAGCCAATGAATAAGTGGAAATCATTCTTAGTTTCTTTTTTACATAAAACACAAATCATATCCCTGTGATCAATAATGCCCAATCTAATCAATCTTTCCTTAGTATTGACCCTACCAACTAACACAAACCAGGTGAATAGCTCAACTCTTGGTGGTACTAGTCCTCTCCATATAGATCTAGTGAAACTATAACTCATAATGTCCTCTGAGAGAGTCTCAGCCTGCAAAGCCTGGACAAATGAGTTAGTAGAGTAAACTTCTGATCTATCAAATTTTCATACTATTCTGTCCTCCCTGTCACTTGTTAACCTGACAGATTGTAGAACTCCATGAAGTTGGTTAACTAATTCTAACTCCCATTGGAATAGTACCCTTCTCCAATGAAAGTTTCATATCCACTCCAACCCATCACAGAACCCATAGTCCCCTATAACAGATCCGACTTGATTTGAAACCGAGAAAAGAGTTGGAAATACATCCTGCAACACACCACATGGTAGCCACTTATCTTCCTAGAAACGAATTCTTCTACCATCTCCTAACTCTAGTGATAATCCTCTGACCATCTTATCTCTCGCTTGTTGTTCTCTTATCTGCAATTGACAAATGTCCCTCCACGGACCCTTTGTATTAGGAATCAGCTGACAAGAAAAAAGGACATTTGGCTTCAAATCATTGCAAGAGCACACAATTTCTTTCATAATGGGCAATCCTCCTTTGAAAACCGCCACCACCACTTGAACAACAATGCTGTATTCCGGATACAACTATATATTGTTATAACTAGATTCTATTTAGGCATTACTTTTACAATCAACTACGTATATGGCTAACATGGCAACTTGTCTCGAGTACTATAAAAATAAATAATAAAATAAACAACAACACTAACTTCAAAGTCTTCTGTCCCAGCGACATGCCACGTGCCGTTCAGCCTGTTAATATCTGCATCGTCTGTCATAATGTTCAACTGAGCCGCCGGTTTGGTCAAACAAAGATAAAATGGATAAAAAAAGTAAAATAAAGAGTAAATTTTGAGTTTTTCTAGAACTGTGAACGAAAATACTTAAATAGGCGTCACTAAGGCTGGAAGTGAGCCGAGTTGAGCCGAGCGGTTCACCAAAATTGAGCTTTACTCACGGCTCGGCTCATTAATAATCGAGCCTATTTCTTAAGCTCAAACTCGGCTCACCGAAAGCTCACGAGCTGGCTCAAGTTCACGAACTGGCTCAAATAATAGAATACAAAATCTATAATTTTATATCAATAAATTGTAACTTATATATTTTAAAAAATATTTAAAAAGAACAATTTTATATATTGTTTATCTATCAATAAATATAAATTTTTTATTTATGTCCTACATCAAAATTATATGTAATAAATAAATATAAAATTTTAAATAATTAAGATCATTAATATATATATATAATTATATATTACTATTTCATATGTATATATATAATATTAAAAGTATAGACTAAATGCATATATATATAAGCTCCTTGGCTCACCAGCTCATGAGCTTAGCTTATTGAGCTATTGACGAGCCGAGCTCGAGCTGACTCATGAGTTGGCTTAACTCACTTCTAGCCCTAGACGTTACTGAACCTATTTCATTTACAGTGCAAACGAATTGAACTTACGCGTATTCCGTTTAAACAAAATAAGGGCATTACAAAATACGTGTACAAACATCATAGGACCATTTATTTTTAACCATATTTTATTTATTGTATAAACGAACTACACTCAATTCGTTTATTTTATAAAAAAATGTGACATACTACGCATTTTTGTAAAACGCTACAAATTACGGAAATTGATAATTAATATATTTAATTTATTTATATAAATAAAAAATCCTATATTTCAGTGTCCGAGTTGGCATCGAACAGAAGCAAATCACGTACCCAACTTGCTACCTGAGGAACGAAGCCACGAAAGGGTAGTAATCGTTTGGAGTTTTGTTAATCAATTAACAAAGCAACATGAAATCCACATCGTGCACAAATGCTTTACGGACAGCAGAGAGTTGAAAAGAATAAAGTACTTATCAGTGGTGGTGGTAATCTCTCCGAATTCAATATCTTAACTCTTAACCCTTTCTTTGGTTTGATAGAAAATTTCAAACAAAAATAAAAAAAATAAAAAAAAATTTTTGTATGAATTTTACTAAAAAAATTTTCTTTTCATTACAAATAAAAAAACAAAAAAAATTACTATATTTTTGTATTTTTAATATTATCCTTAGTTAGTTATATTATTATTAACAATTATTAATATAAATTTAGTTTTAATATATTATTATAATAAAAATTTATATTTAAATATTATATGTATCAAATAAATAATTTAAATTAAATATATAAAATTATAATATCTTATAATATTTATAAAATATAAAAAAACATAAATAAAAATATTTATACTTTATTTTATAATAACGGTATTAATGTAATTTTATATTATTATGATTTTTTTATTTTTTCATCCAAATAAAAGAATTTTTTTATTTTTTTATTTATTTTTTATTTATCTAAACAATACATAAATAATTTAATTTTTTCTTTTATTTTTTATTTTTTTCTTATTTTTTTCTTTTTTTTTAACAATCAAACAAAGTATAAGGGGCAGTGAAATGAGTTTGTAGTAATTGAAAATATTAGAATATATTTAGTTTGTGTTTTTTTATAAAAAATAATAAAATAATAACAAAAATTTATTATTTTTATTTTTTTATAAAATCTAAAAAATAAAAAATACTAAAAATAAAAATAAAAAATAAAAATACAAACCAAACACATCCTAAATTGTTGGGACTTTTAGACAACCACATTATACATTAGTCACGGAGGACAATTACATACCGTTTTATTTTGATTTAGATTAAACTTTCTCAATCACACTCGTGATTTTGCTGATCCTTGTCCTCACGGATCTTACATATGTCAGTCATGAATTTGTCTTCTTCATTATTATTAATTACTATATTATATAATTAATATCTTCTACCAAATAAGCCAGTTTTTCTTTTCTTTTTCTTATTGTCACACTTGATAATAAGAATTTCAATCGAATTAGACAACTTCCTACACAAAAGCAGCAGTAATAGTAATTTACTTTTCAGTTTTTCTTTCTACAGAGTTTTGAGCATTTTTATTTTTAATTTTTAGTTAATTGAATAAGGTTCAGGGTGTTACAATCATTTTTCAAAAGAAAGTAATTCTATAAATACAAGATTTAAAACAAAAGGAAACAAAAATTCACCAAGACTTTAAACAATGTTTGACAGATTCGTACAGGTCTTGCCTCCTTAAAAAATCTTTTATCTTATAAAGAAAAATGAGTAAATAGTTAAATTAATTTTCAAAAGATTACTCATTTTCAAATTAATTTTTGAAAGATTTTTTAATTAAATTCATCATTTAAAGATTTTAAATTAGTCATTTTAGTTCTTTCGTCACTTCCATTGCTAACGACGTTAAAATTTGTTGATGTGACACTAAGTGATACCACAACACACACTTAGTACTCTTAATTGGCGGCTAGCATAATAAGTTTACGAAATTAGATCAAATTCGTCACTTCCATTGTTAACGACGTCAAAATTTGTTGATGTGACACATTAAGTAATACCACAACACACCTAGTAATCCAAATTGGCGACTAACATAATAAATTTATAAAATTAGATCAAATCAACCCAAAATTGTAGGATTCCAATGCCTCAAGTTCTTCCCTCAATTAGGTTTTTGATTTGATCAAATTTCATAAATTTACCATGCTAATAGTCAATTAAGTGTGTGTTTGGATTACCGGTTGTAAACGGAGGTTTGTATAAAATTGATTTTGCAAAATTAATTTTGATTAAAAGTGAGTTGGTATTAACGTGGTTTATGTTTGGTAATTTTTGTTCAAAATGAATTATAGTAAACTAAATATTATTTGGATACATTATTTAAAATCACTTTTAGATGAAAAATTACAGAAAAAAGACATGAATTTAAGTAATTATTTTATGTTATCTTATAATTTTATTTTAGATATTTAAATAAATTTTAATATTTTTTTAATATTCTCAGTGCTCTTTAGTATTTTAATAGAATTATAATTCAAAGCAAAAAAATATTTCATACAAAATAATAAAAATAACGGTAAAAAAATTATATAAACAAAAAATAATAAGAGTTTTATAAAAAATAAAAATATACATAAAAGAGTATTGTAGAAACAATATTATAAAAAAATAACAAAATTTATCATATAAATAATAAAGGATATAATTGGTAAAAAGTTGAACGCAAAAGATAGAAATCGTAGCTTTTGATAAACGTGGTTGAAGGATAGAATAAGTTTACGTTTAGAGAAAGAAAAAACAGCCAAACAAAAAAGTGAAGCTTTCAAAAGAACTAAACAAGATTTTGATACTCCAAACACTAATCCAAACATACCCTAAGACTCTTGTGTGTTATAGTATCACTTAATGTGTAATATTAACAAATTTTGATATTATCACAAAGAAAATAACAGAAGAACTAATGCAATTAATTTAAAATCTTTAAAAGACGAATTTAATTAAAAAAATTTAGGAGACTAATTTAAAGAACGAGTGATCTTTTAGGGACGAATTTGACTATTTACTTCAAAAAAAATTCATTGGAAATAACTGAAGAAGAAAGATAAATAAATTCACTCCTTATACACTTTAAGGACAAAGAAATTTAAAACCCACATTAAGTAAATCTTGTTATTCCTTTTGCCTCAAGTCTTCTGTTGCTTGGAATCTTTATCTCTAAACTCATGATAAACGTTACTATCAAACTCTATTGATTTGTCAGTTACTCACAAAGTTAACTACTATGGAATGGAACCATCCAGTCATCCACCAAACTTATTGTATTCTCACTCTGATCTTAATAACATCCACATCATGATAGTAATGTGCTAAAAAGTGGTGGTTAGATAACATTGGCTGGAAAGTGGAAATCACGTAGTATTAGTTCCATGCCATTACTACCGATCACAATTTAAATCAATGTGTTTAACAGGCTGTGCTACCCTAGAACCCTAGAACCTACCTAAGTTATGGAATCATGCAAGTTAGTTACATAAAGCTAATGGAATACAGAAATAAAGGAAGCTCTTTCAATTCGTTAACATAATGAGAGGGTTGTTATTTAGTCATGGACTATCATATAACACTAATAACAGGAATATGATGGGTTTTTGCAACATGCACAATTACAATATGACATGTGATAATTAAAACTACTCTATTGATTCTGTCATTACTCATTATATATAGGCTTGATTTGGTAAAACTTTTACTTTTTAAAAGTAGCTTATGAAAGCTGTCTTTTAAAAGTTGCAGTACTTGCATTTGGTAAAATCAAATTAAAAATGACTTTTAACAAGCACAAACACCATAATTGTGTTTAGTAAAACAACTTTTAAAACTTAAAAAAATTATAATGAACATGTTTATAACGAAGAATAATTTCTTTTTCAAATTCTTTAAAATTTTATATAATATTTTAAAATAAAATAATTTTAAAATAAAAAATTCATAATAAACATAAATATAATAAATAAACTCTTTTATTTTTTAACTTTAATATTTTATATAAGTATCATTAAAATATATTTTATCCTAAACATCATCATTAAAAATACTAAATTATCTAAATCATTATAACCTAATTTTTTCCACCAATCAAACTTGATGGTATATTATTTCGAATCATCTCCATAGTTTCAAGAAAAACATCTCTTAGAGACTAATAGTTTAAATATTTACTTGATTTACTCTATTTATTAATATAAATAGAGTTATCATTAGTCAATAATAAAATTTGTATGTAATCCAATATTAGTTACAGATAAAAAAAATGGGACACATATCTCAAATAAACTACTCTTATATATATATATATATATATATATATATATATATATATATATATATATATATATAATTTTGACTAGTGTTTATGCAAGAAAAATTGTATGATTGGTTTTCACAAACCAAGTCAACCTTTTTGCATTTTAAAGAACAGATAAAAAAATAAACAAATATCATAGATCTACTGAGAAATATAAAAACAACGCACAAAAAAATAATATAAATAAATAGAAGTTCATACCTAATATGTGATAGAGATGTATTTGTGTTAAAATTTGTAAAAATTAGGTTAAAAAATAAAAAATATATAAAAATGGTATTAAATTTATGAAGATTAGGATGAAAAGTTAGAAATATACGAGGATTTCAATGGGAATATAATAGTTGAAAATATGTGCGAAAAAATAAATAAAATTTAATAAGCATAAGCCAGTTTTAAAAAGCTCCCGCTTAGATACTTTTAAAAACACCCCTAACTTTTAAAAACCGCAAACACAAGTACTTAGACTTTTGTACTTAGACTTTTTAATTTACCAAACGCAAAATATAGTCTTACATTTCTGCTTTCTTCGTGGCAGCAGTGACCACCCCCCCTTCCAACCTTTAATAATTTATTCTATTTATTTTGTCGTTAAAATTTATTATTTTGGACAACAGGAAAATTTCCTATCATGGAATGAAGCCTCCATGGTGCTGCAAGTTTACTGGTCTACATATTATTTTCCTGGAAGACGAAAAGTTACATGGGCAGAGTTGGGCCTTTCTCAGACCAGCCCAACAGAACATTACACTGAAGTTGTCCCTTTTTTTTTTTTGCAGTCATTAATAGTCTGAACTCAGAACTCTACTTTTGGTCCTTCTCTATAACTAGTGGTTTTGAATTGAGTATTTGGCGCAGCCAGAGGCCTTGGATCAATGACAGCATCACCTGCCTCGCTGGAAGCTGCACACAAATTCGAATCCTCAGAGTGAGGAATATAAAACCCATATTAGTAGTAATGTGTATGAGTGGGTATGTTGTGTAATTTACGATTGAGAATTGTTTAATCCATGACAAAAAAAAAAAGAGTATTCGGCAAGATAAAAATGATATGGAATTAACCTGAACCCTAAACCCTATAGTAATCACTAATCAATCTCCGTATAGGTGGATTATGGATTCCCGTCGATTCAATCAAACAATAATTAAGCCCCCACACACAACAGGGACATTGACTGAGCTTTCTTAGGTCAACATTCAAATTTATTCAGTTGTTCATTCCTTTCTGTGAATAACCAACTTGAGAAACGAGAAGTGAGAACACACATAACATAAAGGAAAGAGCTTATTGCAAAGTTAAAGAGGTCTGATTCTTTATTAGGTTCGCGACATGCTGAGCCACCCACAATGAGCCAGCCTCAGTGCAGGAGAATCCATGAGTATGGTTCTCTCGTTCAACAGCTACTGTAATACCTGGAACCTGCTTTGATATCTGCAACCACAGTAACACTGATCATGAGACAACACTTCTTGTTATGAAAAATATTCTTGTGTAACTTGTGCACAAGAATCTGATTGGTAGAGGTTATCACTTTTATCTTTTGAATTGAATTCTTCACCGTTGTTTCAGTTAAGCATATATATGATTGGTGAAAATAGTTCGTGCAATATTGGATCGTTCCATTTAGCATCTCTCTATGATCATTTAACAGTCTTGTGAAAGAACTATTTTCCATAATCTAATATTCACATGGTATATTATATTTTAGTACTTGAATTAAAAAAGCAGCATTAAGAATCATTACTGCAATAATTACTTAAAAGCATAAAAGAGAAGATTAATTTGTTGCGAAAACTTCTCTTCCTGTAACAAGTATATGAAATACTATTAGAATGGTGCCAACTTCTCTCTTGAAAGGGAATTGAAATTCGAAATTGAAATGGAAGACCCCCTAATCACCAATTCATAATTTTCTGTATTTCAGTTTGGAACTCAAAAACTACAGTTCAGAAAAGGCTCTGAAAGAAAAGCTATTTCCCAAACCATGGTCTGTAGATCTTTGAAAGGAAATCGAAAGGCCTTGTAGTCGACTTTTTGTGACAGCTTCTTGTTGGCTTTTTAGTTTCTTCTGTGCTAATAGCACTCTATTCATAACTTTTTAAGAAAATAAAATAAAATTTAAGCTAAAGACAGTTCCATCCTCCAAAACAACAAAGAGAATGGGGGGAAGAGAGCAAGTGAACCTAAAAAGCCATGCCATGCTCAAATCCAAGGGTTATCTGTTTTACTTTGTTATCTGTTTATCACAGTAATTTTGTTTAGAAAAAGACTAAATCATTCAAAATGAAATTAAGGACTGTGAAAAGTAAGTAATTAAGTATCATGGTTTATGGTAAATCATAAAAGGTTTCTTTGGGGGAGAAGAAGATCTTCTATTTCATAGCCAGGGCCAAACATCAACCTTGGCTAAGGCTAATAGTTATATCACTGATCGTCGATCGACTACTGATTGGGGATTTTTGCATTTGAACCAATGCAATTATCATGAGTAAGACATCAACTAGATGAACCGACCACATGTCTAGGAACAGTTCAATGCAATTCACTTTCATTTGATAGTTTGATATGTTTTCTACAAGTTACCTCTTCAAGAACATGAAGTGGACCCCAGTGATCGTCATCGCCAAATAAAAATGAAATTTGAGCCTTCCTTTCCCTTATAAATGTCCAATCCGGTCCTTCTGCAAACTAACATATAATGAGCCGGTAAGAATGGTTATAAATTTAGTCTCAACCTAGTGTAATGCAAGAGAGTCTAGAATGTTATCCAGTGTTCCAAGTGTGTGCTTCATATCCCATCCTCCCAAACTCCTATTGGCTGTAACCCAAACATGAAGAAAAATTGTTCAGAGTTAAGAACCTCCTTGCACACTTCAATGATGAAGTTCGAGTGCATCAATGACTTTGAATATTGAGAATTTAGGGACTCCCCCCACCCCCTTTAGGTATTCTGAACAAACAAGCACTCCCTCCTAGTCAGTCTTCTTTTATTTTAGATTGTCTTCAACTTTTCATGTATCAATAATTGTATCATTGTACCATTTTATCTGAATGTCATATAGTTCACATCAGGATAATGTTAGGTCCCCAGTTATCGTATTGATGAAGTGTAAAAAGCATCTTCCCTTCCCTTCCTTTTTTTTATTTTCTGTTTCCCGATAAATTTCTAATTGAAATTAAAATTTGAAAGTGAGAATGCAAATCAAATCAAATTTTTTCCTTTAAAATTAAAGAGTTCTCTCATTCTCTCTTTCTCTCTCTCATTCCTTCACCCACTCTATCTCTCTTATATATCATTATCAATGACTAATTATAAAGGAAAAAGCTCTACATCCATGTAAATAATACATGGATGTTGTCAAGTAACTTCCTCCATACACGCGTTCCCCCACCCCACAGTCGTTTGTTATACACGCGCCTCATATAACGTATCACGTTTTCTTCTTCAACCTAATAAAATCCGTCGTTCTCCTCTGTTCGCGTTTTTCTTCTCTACTCGCATTCTTCATTATTGATCTGGATTGAATTTAACGTGATAAGCTCCATCGTTCTTCTTCGTTTTCTTCTTCGATCTACACTTCTGAATGAAAACAATGAATAATTCAACTTCAAATCAATTGAATGAGGTTATTACGTTGAGACAGTTAGGGAATGATTGATTGCTGCATGCTATCATAGTAATCTTAAACATTGAACAAAGTAAAAGGAGGCCACCGAACCGAACAACATTCATTTGGTGAACCGAAATCACAAAGGCTACCGAACCGAACAATGTACATGTGGTGAATAAATGGTGATCAATTTTCAATCAACAAGAATAGTATTTCTCCTCCTCTTCCTCCTTCTTTCAAATTTGTTCTCGTAGGTTCTTCTTCTTCAGTTTAGTGGATAGTGTAACTAGGGCTTTGAAATTGGTTGTTACTCTATTCAGTACTTCTTTTGCATGGAGAAATACTATTCTTGTTGATTGAAAGTTGATCACCATTTATTCATCACATGTACATTGTTCGGTTCGGTGGGCTTTGTGATTTCGGTTCACCAAATGAATGTTGTTCGGTTCAGTGACCTCTTTTTACTTTGTTCAATGTTTAAGATTATTGTGATGCGTTTCGGAAAAATAATTCAAATCGCACTCATTCAACAGATTTTGAAGTTGATTCATTCATTGTTTCAATTCAAAAGTCCAGATCGAAGAAGAAAACGAAGAAGAAGAAGAACCACAAAGCTAATTACGTTGAAGTCAATTCAGATCCATAACAAAGAACACGAGTAGAGAAGAAGAAGAACAAGAAAGAAAACGCGAGCAGAGGAGAACGGTGAAGCCTATAACGCAAGTAGAGAACTGAGGAAGAAGTAACGTTTTTTCATAATGAGCGGGCGCGTGTTTTCACTCTCATTAATGCGCATGACTCTATTTGGAATTGGACCAACTTGGTTACATGGTTACATAGATGTGTAGCGCGCCCGAATTATAAATTTGACAATAAAAATGTACAACATAACATTCTTTAATTGCAATTAAAATTAAATTAAAATTGAATTCGAAATATTGAAATTGAAATATATCTATATTATATTACTAAATTCAACAATCAAAATGTATCAAATGATACTCTTAATAAAATTTTATTAAGATGAAATATTTTCCTCCAAAATTATTAAATTTCCTTCCGTCATTTTCTTATCTACTTCTCTCCCCTTCTTTATTTCTCTCTACTCTTTTCACTTTATATATATAACTTATAATTTATATTTTAGGGTTAAGTACGATTTTGGTTCCTAAGGTATAGGCCGAAAATTTTTTTCGTTCTCAACCTATTTTTGCATACAAAATTATCCATAAGGTTTAACTTAGTTTTAAAATCGTCCTTCAAACCAAATTACCCTTCTCCTTCTTCACCAAAATACCCAGTTCTTCTTCTCCATCATAGCAACATCTCTTCTTTTTCTTCTTCTTCTTCATCATCAGTAGCGCAATCAGAAAAAATCAGAAGAATACAAGAAATCAAAGAACAATGAAATCAGAAGAACAATAAAATCAGAAGCGCAATAACAATGAATTCAAAGAAATAGAATCAGGATCAGAAGCACAGCAACAATGAAAACAGAATCAAAATCAGAAGCAAAAGAAATAGAAGCCATCAACCCAACCTTCGGCCGCCGCTGCCGTCATTGCTCCGATTCTACCCTCATTCTTCCTCCCCTTCTTTTCTTCTTCCTCTTCCTCCCAACCACCACCCACCGTCGCCGTCCATCGAAGGCCAGCAGACGTCATAGCGCCGCCACATCTCTCTCGCTGTACATCACCCATCGCCGAGGTAACCTCCATCTCCGCGGTTTCACCTCTCTCTTCCCCTCTCTGCGAACCCAAAACCTCCGAACCCTAGCGCCATTGGCGAAACCCAGGCCGCCGCAACGTCTCCCTCCTTCATTCCTCCCCAACCTAGCCGTTTCCCCGTGCTCACCATCAGTTCCCTCACTGAACAGAGACCACCGAAGGCGGCCTCTTTTCTCCACAAGCTCGCTGCCGCCGCCGATCCGCCACTGCCAGCCCCATTGTCCCAATCACCGGCGAGCTAGCCATTCTTCTTCTTCTTCCCCTCTCTCCTCTCTTCTACCGTGACAAATGTCGCGACCTCTGTTTCTGTTCTTGCAGCTACCAGCGTTGGCGACCACCACAGCTACTACCTTGTCCCTGCCACTGCTTCCCTCACCACCATTTCCCCTTCCCCGTGGTTCTGCTTCTCTCTCTCTCAACTCTAGAACTCTCTTTCTCTTTTTTTTTTATTTTATAATTTTTTGGTTAGGGATAATTTGGTAATAAAATCTAAAGTTAAGTAAAAAAGACAATTTTAAAACCAAGTTAAACTTTAGGAACGATTTTGTATGCAAAAAAAAAAGTTAAGGATGAAAAATTTTTTTGGCCTATACCTTAGGTACCAAAATCTTATTTAACCCTATATTTTATATTACTAATTTGATAAGCTAAAATATTCTTTTTTTCCAATTAAAATAAAATATTTTTTTCCAAAATTAACAAACTCTCTCTCTCTCCTTCTTCTTTATCTTTCTCTCTTTCCTCTCTCATTCTCTATCTCTCTTCACCTTTCTGTTCTACAACAAAATTAATAAAATAATTCTATAATATTATTCGCATAAAATTTATTATTATATGCATACCTTTTTAGTTTTTTTATTTAGTTTTAAATTTTCACTACTTATCTTTCTAATCTATATTTTTACTTCTCTTCCTTCAAATATTTATTACATATAATTTGAAAAAAATAATAATGTTGTGATTAATAATTAGAATCAAGATTCAATTGTTTCAAAAAAAATTTAGGGCAATTTACGTTTTTAAATTGTTTCAACTTCAAATTTACGCAAATGCATTGTTTTAAAAATGGTTACGCAATTACATTGTTTCACTATATTATATAAACCGCTACTGCCCATAGCGGTTTATAGATGCACAGAAACCGCTAGAGCCAGTAGCGGATTATGTTGATTTTTGGTTCCTCATAAACCGCTGCTGCCAGCAGCGGTTTATGTTTGTTGAAATGCGTGCCTAAACCGCTGGTGGTCATAGCGGTTTACGTGTATTCTGTGTCATTTGGTTCCCTATATAAACCATGGAGGGGCCAAATGCATTGTTATAGTAGAGTGTTATTCACAAATGGATGGGGAGGATAGTTTTGTGGCTCTGGTCCATTGCTCTGGAAAAATTCAAAAGAGCAAACGCCACGGTGTGAAATTCACAGATAGAGAACCAGTTAGTATTTTTATTCGATCTTCAAGTACATTGGCAGAGATTAAGCTCAGCATACTACAGAAGCTCGGTACCTGTGGTTCGAAGCAGGTAAAAAAGTTGTTTTACAAGATTCCCATTACTGTTGTGTCAACCGGCGTGCGGTTTGAGACCTTTGTGATTGGGTCGGATGAAGACCTGCAGGTCTTGTTTCACTGCAGGCGTAGTTTTCCGGAGGTGAGGATACCTGAGATGTTTGCGAAGTTGGAAGATCGTGTGGATAGCTCTGGGGCATCAGCACCAGGTCCTCAGTCGACCACACGGGGCGGTGCATCGACATCACTGCCTGTGGTAGCAGCGGTAGTTCTACCTCCCGAGGCAGAACGTACTGAGGTTGAGTTTGAGGTTGGACCGGATAGAGTTGAGAATGCGCTTTGTGATGATGATTCCGATGAGGAGCCGCTTGATATTGGTGGGGACAGTGAAGATGATATACCAATAGGTGCAGCCCATGGAGGTTCCGGTTCTGCAACACGAGTACCCTCCGCACCTGTCGTCTTTGAACTTGGAGGCCATTGGTCAACACCAGAATGTTGAGGCAAAATTCGATGGACAGGGTATGCATGATGGGACAGGTTTGACTGAATTTCAGATTGGGCAATCGTTCCAGAGTAAGGAGGAAGCTGTGCTGAGCGTGAAAGATTACAGCATTCGGCGTGGAGTTGAGTACAGGGTTATGCAGTCAGACAGTCTAAAATACCAAGGGAGATGCAAGGAGTTCGGTAACGGATGCACGTGGTTGATCCGGATAGTCATGCGAAAAAGGAAGAGCACATGGGAAGTTAGGAGGTACAACGGACCACACACGTGTATGGCCACATCGATTTCGAGCGACCACAGGCAGCTTGATTATCATGTGATTTGTGCAAGGATTTTTTCATTGGTTAGAGCTGATGCGTCGGTTTCGATTAAGGTGTTGCAAGAGGCAACAGAGGCAACATATGGTTTCAAGCCTAGTTATCGGAAGGTGTGGTTGGCAAAGCAGAAGGCAGTAGCACAGATTTATGGCGATTGGGAGGAGTCATGCGGATCTGCCCCGCTGGATCCTTGGGGTCACGTTAACCATGGATGGTTCCGTTGCTCTACTAAAGACCTCCCCGGTTAGAGTGGGTGGCCAGGTTGATGAAGAAAGAGTCTACTTTCATCGCATGTTTTGGACATTCCCTCCATGTGTTGAGGCATTCCGCCACTGTAAGCCACTCGTGAGCATCGATGGGACACACTTGTATGGTAAGTATGGAGGGACGTTGTTGTTGGCGATTGCTCAGGATGGGAATTCGAATATTTTGCCTGTGAGGGGGAAAATGCTGAGTCTTGGTCATATTTTTTGTCCAATCTTAGAAGACATGTTACTCCACAGGAAGGTATTCTCGTCATCTCCGACAGACACAACGGCATCAAGGCTGCGCTGGAGTCACCAGATAGTGGTTGGCGACCTCCCCATGCGTATAGGGCATTCTGCATCCGGCAACATGAGCAACACCGTTCAGTCGGTACATGCTCCTTCTGTCTTCTGCCATGATAAGCCGCCGGAAGTCGCAGCTCAAATACCTCGGACCCCTTCTCAACTTGCTCTGACCTCTCTCTAGAATTTCCTCTCTCTAGAATTTCCACTCCCAACCTCCAATTGTGTAATCCGCGGCTGGCTCAGCGGTTTATATAGTGATGCGTACTTAACGTAAACCGCTATAGCCTCTAGCGGTTTACGCACACTTCCCCTCGCACATAAACCGCTGCTGGCAGCAGCGGTTTCTGACCAACTTCTACAAACCATAATCCGCGATGGGCTGCCGCGGTTTATGTGATGCATTGTTTGAGCATAATCCGCTACTGGCTCTAGCAGTTTCTGTGCATCTATAAACCGCTATGGGCAGTAGCGGTTTATATAATATAGTGAAACAATGTAATTGCGTAACCATTTTTAAAACAATGCATTTGCGTAAATTTGAAGTTGAAACAATTTAAAAACGTAAATTGCCCAAAAATTTATTTTGAATTAATTTTATAACTATCAATATAAATTTTTTTATACTAATATCTATATATATATATATATATATATATATATATATATATATATATATATATATATACATTAAAGAGAGAATATTATTTTTAAATAACAAACATAAAAATTAATTATTTTTATTTGTGCAACAAACCTAATATATAATCAAATGGTAAAGTATACACATTAAATTCTTTTAAGTCTTAGATAATGAATGTTAACATTAATTATTAGTAAAAAATTAAACTCTTTCACTTGAAAATAATAATCTAAAAACTTATTATTTGATTTTTTTTTAACGGAGACCCTTATCTTCTTAGCCGACAGGGACTTTTGTCTCCTACGACTTTTTTTGTAAAAGTAATTGATTCTATAAATCTTTTGTGTCATAATCTATAATATTAGGATAAATCCAATATAGTTTTAAAAGATTTATATTCCTTTAATGTTATTATGACCAAAAACACTAATAATGACTAATACTAATCAATAAGATCATGAGAATATAGCATAATGTCAAACGAAATTGTCAATAAGTTGCTATAATTACAAAAGGGAAACAATTTAATCATAAACTTAAAGAAGTGGAAAGATAAGGAATAAAGAGAAGTGTACCTTTCTGAATTCAGTCATGGCCATGTAGAAGACATTCCGCATTACATGATACTGTCAGTTGTTCAAATCAGAAAGTGTTAACATAAAAAATATGTAGATACAAAGCCACTCTAGGAAAGCTATATTTCAACGGGCTAATTGCACTTTATTCCTTGCATTTTAATAATGTGTGAACACCATATGCTTGTCAAGACCCAAAAACATAAACACAAATTATCTCTTTAGAAAATTTCAAAATTCAAATATAAACAAAAAATTTAAAGTAGAGAGAGATTAAAATCAAATTTCGCATTGCATACAAAATGAAAATCATTATATTATAGGGTTAGAACTAACATAAATAGGCATAACTAGTCATTCACAAATAACTTAATTCTCGGTTGAATGTTACATATATAACATTTTCCCAATTTCTCCTTCATTGTCCTAGTATCTTTTTTTTTTTTCTTTAATAAAAGATAAAACTAAACGGGGAAAAAAAGAGGTCTTAATAATGTGAAACACAAATCAATAAATAAGATTTTTACAAGCATAATGTAATCAGCACTGAAACATCTTTTGTCAATCTCTTTCAGCAGTTAAACTAACCTGTGACAAATGAGAGCAGGTAGCATCAACTGCATCAGTTGACCATGACTTTGCCACGGAATTTCTGATTATAAACCTCAAAGCCTGGACGGGCAACAATCCTAATGATGCTATCAGGTAACAAAGAGCAATTGATAGAATTTGGGATCTGAAATGCAGAGTACCGATAGTCATTTTAAATGCTGTACTTCAGATTTTTGAAAGGAAGAATCATTTACTAGCTTTGGAGCTAAATATTTAGCAAACGAATAAAAGCGATAAAAACAGTTTTACTTCTAACTTGAATCCCTCAGAAGTTTGAAATAGAGAGTGAACCATGAGAAAAATATTGATATATAAACCGACAATACTAGTTCATGTCGAAGGGCGACTTTGGGAGGGTTGCTTACTCTGAAATCTTTCCAATAACCAACTGTGTTTTTGACTCTGGGTTCATTGTCAAAAATGGATAAAGTCCAACACAATATTTCACCTATTGAGCCGAGAAGAATGCAAGCATACAAGTTATTAAGATCAGAAGTGATGGATAGGCGCCATGATGTGTGTTCATTAAATATGCCAGAGTTCATATTACCTTCCCTGGAAACCTCTTGAATATTTCAATGGCTATGTAAGAACCAATAGAGTGCCCGACCTGGTGAGAAAATTCTAAATTAGCTACCAGAATTTCATTTCAGTAAGCATGGTTAAACTTCACTGTATGCAGCACAACTTTTTGATAACACAACTTTCCACTGGAAGAATGTAATTAAACCCTCTTAAAATTTCTTCACTAGTTTCTCAAATCAACACCTATATATGTTCGGAAATCAAAGATAGGAATGTTTGCAAATTGCAAGCAACTTTGGCTAAGAACAAGATTCAATTTATATATTAATGAATATAATCTACCTAAGTTGTTCTTTTTTAGTGGATAAATCTGCTGAGACACAGACACACAAGTATTGAACCTTCTCTAAGGGGAAAGGAGATTCATTAATGTGATGTGCAATTTTTCATTAGTGTGACCTCATTGTACAGAATGCCAATTATCACCAGCTTCCTAAGGTGTTAAGTATCACATTCAATAAACAATAACTGATCATGTCAAAATGAGAAAAGACAAGAATGCTACAGGTCAGACATTAAAGACCCACCAGTACTATAGGAATCTCATTCTTTTGCAATTCCTCTCTGATGAAATCAACCTACAAAAAGTACAGGAAAAATTAAGACTGCAATTACAGAAATCGATAAAAGAAATGGAGAATAAAGAGTGTCAAATTCAATTTCTCTAAATCGAGAAAAAAGAATGACAATCAATTAAAAGCAAGGAAATCAAAGAAATGGATAAAAAATGTAACCGAAAAATCAAATACTCTTGAGTTACATGTGACCCCATTGCCCCAACATGCTCTTATGCCAAAGGCATCACATCACTAACTAGCAACTGAAATTGCACTACTGCAACAAATCATTTTTCAATCTATTGTACACCAACCAGTCAATAATCTATGAAGACCAAAATGCCAAAGCATTAACTACCTTATGATTGATTTGTTCTTCTAAGGAGAACAACCGTCCATGCTCCCAATTCTAGCAATAAAACTGCTTATAATAAGCATACTAATGTAGCCCGAGAAAATCAAAGAAAACGGAAATGCATGTACCTTTCTCGTGTGAGAGATGTGGCCAATAGCTAATAAACCACAGAGAAACACAACTAGTAAGTACATAATTGTTGATTTTCATAAATACTTCAGTTTTGCTCACTTATGTACCATATGTGCAACATAAACCATAAAGAGAGAAGTGTCATTACTTGCCTGTGATAGAGGCATTTCCCTCAAGCTGGTCATATAGAAACTCCACAAAGTCTTGGTAGAATAAAATAACACCTGCAGTAACACAACAAACCAAAAAGTTAGACGAATATTTTTTTTTAAAAATAAAAAAGAAAAAAAAAGGGAAAACATAAGCAAACAAACAATGGAAGCCATACCTGGGTTCCCAGGCACAAGCAGAACATGCATAATTGGAGCAACAGCGTGAATCTCCAATATTTCAGATTTGTAACTAAACAAAATATATATATTATAACACATCACCACATGAATTATAAAATAACTCAATTAATTAAAAAATTATTATCATAACAGGTAAGAAATTCACATACCCTGAGACATTGCATAATCGAAAATTAGCAGACTTAGTAGACTTGGGAAACAAATGAGTGTCTACATCCATTCCCTTATTCAAACACTTTCCACTAAACCTTGCCCTGCAACCCAAAAAAAAAAATTGCAATAATAACTGAATTGGATTGAAAAATGAACAATTGAATGAAAAAATGCTCGAAATTCATATGGTGTCAAATTTGAAGGTAATGACATATTGACATGACACGTGAATTAGGTAAAAAGAGAAATGCACAATTGCGAAGGAGGTGTAACTTGCAAGTGATTGAGTTGATGAAGAAGTTAGTTAAGGAATAGAGATTAGAGAGAATGAGTGGGTATAAAAGGAGGAGCATAGTAGAGAAGATCGTAGCAACCTGCTGGAAGAGTAAGCAGGAGACAGCGGGAAGAGAGAGAATGTACGGACAGTCCAAAAAGCAAGACGGGTAACCATTTCATTGCGAGCTATTTTAACATTTTTAAACTAATCAAATTATTTAAATGGTGAGTATTTACCCATTTTGATCTTCAACGAATTGTGTCAGACATTTTAATTCTTAACTAAAATTAATTATTTGATTGGTCTCTGACAATTAATTCTGTCGATCACTTAGAACTTTGACTGCATTAACTTTAACAGAAAACAAAATGGTCCCTGACAACTCTAACAGGTAACAAAATGATTTTTGATACTTTTGTTCGAAAATAACACTGTTCTTCCCTAATTTTCATAATATCTCGCATAATCCTAACATTCATACTCTCTTTTTTCACCTTCAGAGCCATCTTTTTCATCTTATTCTTATTTCTTTTCAGCTCCAAAATCAAGTCATAGTGTAAGTGCCACGTGTGTCCCACCTACCTCAACATGTCATGAACCACACACTTCTTAAATCTCTGGAACTGGTACACCCATCTCCTCCGCACTTCATCCACCAGAAACATCCACTCCCACATCCTTGATAACAGCATCACCTCTAACCCCGACAACGTCCACCACATCCTTATGACCAAGTTTCACAACTACTTCAAGGACACGCCTATCTCCATTCTCCGGCAAGCAATATAAATTGTTGGACATTAGGATATCATGAGAAGATTCTCTTTTGACATTATGTGCAAATTCTCATTTGGAATGGACCCCAAATGCTTCATTTCTTCTTTTTCGGAGTCCAAGTTGGTAGACAGCTTTGACCTCGCATCCAAATTATCAGCACAATGAGCAATATCGACTTTGTCGCTTATATAGAAACTAAAACGATTACTGAGCATTGGTTCAGAGAAGAAGCTGAAGGAAGCGATCAGAGTGGTGGACAATGTGGTCACGGAGATGATAGGACAGATGAGGAGGGAGATGGCGACGACGACGGCAGGTCTTAACAAATCAGATTTGCTGTCTAGATTCATGGGATCCATCGAAGACGACAAGTACTTGAGAGAGACATAGTCATTAGTTTTCTAAGTGTGAATTGGTTGAAAACAAATTGGAAATTTTTCTTCTTGTGAACATTGAAATTGCAGAGTGTGCATTGTGTAGTTTGAAGTTACAGTATTAAACTGTTAGTATTATGCGAGATATGATGAAAATTGGGAGAGAATAATATCATTTCCGAACAGAAGAGGTCAGGCACCATTTTGTCCCCTGTTAGAATTTTCAGGGACTATTTTGTCCTCTGTTAGAATTGACAGAGCGAAGGATCTAAGTGACTGACGAAATTAATTGTTAGGGACTAATCGAGTAATTAATTTTAGTTAGAGACTAAAGTGTCTAATCCAAAATTCTTTGAGGACCAAAATGGACAAATACTCTTAAATTATTGAACAAAATTTTAACTTATATTATTAAAATAAGTGTGTCAATTTACTTTTGAGAAAATTTCGCTTCCCTCTCTTGAGAGATACTAAAATGGCATTATTCTCCCATCTATTTATAAAATGTATATTTCTCTTCCCTTTATTTGTAAAATGTACATTTCTCTCCCTTAAAATTTAGGGTACTTGTCCTACACTATAGTTTATTATGATTTTTTTTGTCACAATAGTTTATTACGAGTTTATTTGTCTATGTTTATAATTAGGGTCCGTTTGGGAAACACCAAAACGTTACTTTTTTCAACTTTTGACTTATAGAAAGTTACATTAATGTGTTTGGTACAATTTTTTAGATAAACTTTTAACTTTTCAAAAAGTTATTTAAGAGCTTTTGAAGAAATTAAAAAATGTAACTTCTCCTATTTTCAAAAGCTATTTTATCACTCTTATTTAATGCACAACTTTAAAACAAGGACTTCTATAATAACTATCCAAACTCAAAATAACTTATTTAAAAGTTATTATTAATAAAAGTCCTTGTATTTTAAGCTCATTTTTCAAAAGAACTTATTTAAGAAGTTTAGCCAAACTAGCCCTTAGTTAGGAGTTTAAATGTCTCGTTGAAAAAATTCTCAAGAGTTTACTTGTCTTACTTTACTGCAATAAGGATGTTTTGTCCCTTGAAATAGTTTCTTAACATGTAATTATTTAACGTTACACACGTAAGCAACATTCATTAGTTCTAGACGAAAAATTTAACTAAAAGACTAAAAAATCTAATAAAATTAGTAGTTAGAGATTGCATTGTCATTTTCAATCGATGAAGGGCAAGTTGTCATCTTGAATAATAATTGAGTTTAAGATGGAGTTTTATTCTTTAGTTCAAATATAATTTTAATTTAATTTGTCCTTGAATGGTTTAAAAATAATCAGTTTTTGTGATAAATTACTAAAATGGGTATGAAATAAAAATTAACGTTGCAATGTAATGGGGGTAAATTAAAATGTGGTATTAATTTTTTTCATATTAAAAGAGCTTTTTTCTAGAAAAAATGTTTAAATTTCAATTTTTTTTAAATTGATCAAAAATAATAAATTTTATTAGTTTCATGGTATTATATTCTATACTAAACTTATAAAATAATAGAACAATTTTTACGTGTGTCTGTGAAAACATTTGATAAATTTAATATTGCCGCATAATATACTTGTTTTTATGGTCTTACAGCTATACTAGTGTTTTCTTTTGTAGGCATTAGTTTCTAGTGCAACTCATGTTAGACAGTCACTTTATTCCATAGATATTGATAAGATATCTAACCTCAAGTGATAAAATCTGCAAGAGGTTAGGTGATCTGATGCAATTTATTTGCAAGCTAAGTTATCAAAAAATTATGAGTTATAATCATCGAATTTCATCTTGATTGGACAATTCATAGACTACCTTAAAAGAAAAATGATATTTGGCTGTTTCTTGGCTTAAATTCTCTGAATTTTTTTCTTCTATGGTTGTTGAATATCATGAAAACTTTTAATTATTATCATGGCAACTAAATTTTTTCTTCGAAACAAGTATCCATAGACACTACTTTGTTTCTCTCAAGAAATAAAAGGCTTACTTATGAACATATCCGAAAAAAAAAGGGGGAAGAGTTCATCAAAATCGCCGATGTGAATAATGTCTGTAATTAGGGTGAAAATAAGTCAGACTATGTAGTTAATTGACTTACATCTTATTTATAATCTATTATAGACTTATTTTAAAGTATTAATTTTGACTTGTTATTCGGTCTGTCTTAGTCTGAAATCTATATTAAAAAACTTAATAATTATTTTTATAAAAATAAAAATATTCTTTAAAAGATATTCTTTAATAAAAATATTTATATATAATATGTCATATTTAATATTTATAAAAAATTTTAAATTTTTAAAATATATAAAAATATTTATAATAAAATATAATAAATTTAAAATATCTCATAATTTTGTTAATAATAAAAATTTTATTTATATATTTAATTTTATTTTAACAGGTCCAGACAGGCCTAACAGACTAATAAAACTAATTAGTGAGCCTAAACTTAGCTTATTAACATATTAAGACATTTATAATAACTTGAGTCAGTGCCTATTATATAATAGGTCAGGCCAAACTAGACTAAACACAGGCCTGCAAGCCTTTGGGAGGCCGCTTGGCCTTTTTCCACCCCTATCTGCAATGTGCAACACCCCGTTACCCTAAACCTTACCGCTAGCCGTAAAGTAAAGGATAACAAAGTATCACGACAGTTCTAATATATATATATATATATATATATATATATATATATATATATATATATATATAACCAAGAATTTATATAACTAGAAGTCCGATGAAGGAGTAAAGCTCAAAGTTGCATACAACAAAATTTCGAAATGCGAAATGTTCACACACGATAACTAAAGGCATGGATAGAACAAGACATAATATATATAAAACCTTGTAGATAGTTTCAGGATACATGATGAGTCCATATTTGATGATATATTTTAGCTTGATTTGAATGGATTTCATCACATAAACTCACACGTATTCACTTAAATAGCATACTTTTGTGTTTTCTCCCTAAATTGATCCTAAATATGAAAACATGTGTTTTTGTGCTTAAATTAGTGATTTTAATCCCACTTTTATGCCATTCGATGCCATGACATGTTTGTTGAGTGATTTTAGGTCCTAGAGGCAAGATTGGCAAGGTAAAAGTGGAAGGAAGCATGTACAAAGGGAGAACACATGAAGAAAACAAAAGAGAAGCACACAGCCATGTGTGCGTACGCACAAACTTCCGTGCGTACGCACAAGTGAAAGTTCAGCGAAGTGTGCGTGCGCACACATCTGTGCGTACGCATAGATCCCTGTGCGTGACTTCATTAATGAAGCACGTGGCTCGCGAATTTGGGACTCTCTTGGCCCAATTTTTGGAGTTGCTGAAGCCTTTTGTGATGCTATATCAAAGGGAAATGATCATACATGAAAGCATTAGTTTAGGAGGCCTCCAAATATGCATTAAGAGTAGGAGTAGTGCAGATAGAAAATTCTCTCTTAGGGTTTATTAAATTTCCATTGTAGCATTTTGTAGTAAGTTTTGATTTTGGATTTTACTCCTCTTTATTGTAAGTACTCTTCAATTTTCTCTTTAATTACATCATCTTTACTCTTATTTTCCTTTGGTTCAAGTACTTTGTTAATATTTGCAATTTTAAGTCCTTGAAGTTTTGATTGATGAATTTAGTGTTTTATGATTTATATTTGCTTGATTGAATATTTATTGTTGATATTATGAATAGTTGGTTATAGTTTTCTATTTTTCCTTACAATTTTCCATGTTTTACTTTTATGCCTACAAGGTGTTTGTGAAAATGCCACTTGATAATTTTGAGTAGCTTTTCACACCTTGCCTTGGGATTTGAGTTTCTAGGATACTAGAGTCATAATGTCCGATATTTAGTGGTAATTCTTGGGTAGTTAGTTGACTCTTGTTTCCATTGACGCTAGCTTTTTGTCAATTAATTTGGTAAGTTAGCTAGGACTTATGGATTAATATCAATTATGCTTGCTTGACTTACTCTTCGATGTTAGGTGTAGACGAAGTGAGATTGACTCATCATAGTTGTCAGAGTTGTGGTTATGACAATGATAGGATTCCTTGGATCCTCATTCCCAAGGCAAGGCTCTTTTATGCATTTATAGCATTTTCACCAGTTTTGACCTTGTTTCCTTTTAATTGCATTAATTCCAATTTTGATCATCTCTTAGTTCTTTTATTTCTTAAGTTCTTTCAATCTTTTGTTCTTTGATTTCAAAATTCCGTATCGTCACAACCAAACGTGTGACATTTCAATTGCATTCCGAGGGAGAATGGCCCGAGGTTTCATTACTCTCGGTTATATTTGTATTTTGAAAATCAAACTTTGATGTTGGTTGATTGTTGGGTTTGGACTATACTTGCAACGTCAATTCTATTTTGAAAAAAATTCCTAACCCACTTTAGCCCACATCAAGTTTTTGGCGCTGTTGCCGGGAAATATAATTGGTGTCATGTTTTTGGTTGTTGTAAATATGTCAATAGTGTAAATATCTTATTTTTTGGTTGTTTGGTTGTTTTTGTTAATACTTAGGTATTTGTTTTTCTTGTTTATTGATGTCTTTTTCTTTTATTTTCTACTTTCTTTATGAGTTATCACCCTTGTTGCTTGGAGCTTGGTTGAAATCATATTGTAGGGTGTGATGGATTCAAATTGGGATTGCATCATGGAGTGGGAGGATCAATTAAGGGAGGAACTGTTTGCGTATCAAACCCAAAGATATGAAAGATACCCCATACACAACCCTCAACCACCAAACCTTCAAGCACCACACCATCCACCTCCATGGAATCCTAATGTCTATACAGCTTGCTACCAACCATATGAACCATCACTTCCTTATACACCACATCAATACCCTCACCCACATGACACACCTTCTAACTATATAACCTGTCTCCCCATCATTGAACCTTCTTCTTTACCTCAATATGAAGTTCTCCAACCCTTATCCCAAGAATAACAAGACCTTCAAGCATTCTTCCAAGAGCAAGAAGGATTCTGAAAGAAGAAAGGGAAATTCATGGCTACCATAGCCGAAGCGGTGAACCGCTTAGTCCTACTACGCTCAAACAATCAAGACATTCCCCTTGAGGAATGTGGAGGATCAACTAAGGAGTGTAGTGAGGAGGAGAACTGGAGTCTAAGATAGAAGGAGTGGAGCTAAAGCTAGAGTCGCAAGAGAAGAAAGGTAAAACAATTGAACCGGAAGAGGTAAATGGAGAATTGAGGGAGTTTGATCAAGAAGTGGATTGCATCATCAATGATTTTTGTCCACCTTGGTCAATCCTCTCAATGATCTTGAGGAACCTTCCACTTTTGAGTTTGAGAGAGATAGGAAAGAGCTTGAAAAAGGGTGGTGAGGAAGAGGTGATCACCCAAGAAGTGGAGGCATTCATGCAAGATTCCAATAGGGTGATTTTAATTCAAGGGCAATTTGAGTGGGTAACAATTTCCTCCATGAGCTTCATAGGCCCATACTAATATGCTATCTTGGAAATGGATCATCAACTTAAGGTGCTTCTTGGAGTGTTAAATGGTGAACGATTGGATGTTGGTTCCCAAAGAAATTCAAGGTATAAGTGGTGTAAGATTCAATTGGGAGGAGTCCAACGTTCAAGTGGATACTTCAAAGGTGTTTGAAAAAGGTTGTTCATCCAAGGGTACAAGTAAAAAGCAACAAGAGGATGACTGGAAAACCAAAGTGTGGGATCCGGACATACAATGCTACAACCAACAATTTTGGGTCCCAATTGCTTACTTGAGGTTGTTTGAGAGTTTAATGTACTTCGTTTGGGATCCCAGAGGAGCTTTCAAGAGCAAACATGGGTGGTGACCCAAGGATGAGCGGAAGCATAAGCCACCATGACACAAGATTCACTCAAAAAGTCCAACTTGAGGACTTTAAACCAAAGTGCTAGGTGGGAGACACCCCACGATGGTAACATCTTTCCAACTCTTCTTTCTTTTAGCTTTTACTTATTGAATTTTGTCTCTTTGATTAACTTAGTTTGATTGAATTCTAGGTTTAAATTAGTTGCATTTTATGTTTGATCATTTATTTTTGAAGAATGATATGTTTTGGGGTTGAAAACCTTTAATTGATATCATGGGTGGTGCCTTAGAGGCATTAAAAATGTTACAAAAACAGAGCATTGTGCGTGCGCATAGCCTTGTGTGTACGCACACGCACTTGATGACACACACTCTATTCAGAATGCTCGCACACCCTGTGCAAGCGCACCCCAGCACATTTTCATTATGTGCGTACGCACGCCAGCCTGTGCACATGCACACATGATCAATTTTACCCTGTTAAAAAAAGTGTGTTCTATGCGTGCGCACAGGCCTGTGCGTGCGCACACATAGTAGCACCCTTCTTGCCAGGAGCACTCGCACACCCTGTGCGTTCGCATTCCCTTTGTTTTTCTCTTTTGTGCGTGCGCATACGTCCTTGTGCGTACGCACAGGTCGCGTTCTGGGTGTTAATCAGGAAGGATACCCTGTTATGCTAGACCCCCCCCACTATTCCCTTTCTTCTTTCTTCACCCCCTTTACCCCAGCCCGCCCCCATCTTCCGGCGACCACCAACGCCGCCGGAGCCACCACCGCGCCACCACTTCTCTTCTTCCCTCTTTTCTTCTTCTTTCTTCTTTCTTCTTCTTCTCTCTTTACCCTTCTTTGTTTTGTTTATTTGCTTGATTAATTTTCGTTTTTCTTATTTTACTTTGATAATGTAGCTTAAGTTTTCCTTAATTTTTTGTTTGTTGATTGCAAGTGTTCAATTTTTTATTTGTGGGTTGTTAGTACTTGAGTTTTTGCTTGAATATGATGAGTTGGTGCACCACATACCATGTGTTTGATATAATGTCCGAATAAACTTTTTGTTTAATGCATGTGTTATAGCTATTATATATGTTAGACTATGTCCTTATTTGGCATTCTAATCAAGAATGGTGCACTTTTGCATGATTATAATGTTGTTTTGGATTGGAATTTCAATCATGTACTTGATTATTGTCTTGAGTTGCTAGCACCAAATTGATATAGAGATTGACATTTGTTTCTTATTTGGTAAAAAATTTTAACAAGTATATATTGAATTTAGTGAAGTGAATTGAATTGCTTGTTCATCATGATTTTTAAATCAATATAATCACATCACAAGGTCTTGTTTCTTTTTGATGCTTTGCATTTGTTTGAGTTGACTTGACTTGATTCTCATCAAGCTTGTCACTTTTTGTAACACGCACCTTCCCATGTGATTATTTCATTATTCCTGAGGATGAATAAGTAGCCTTCTTTTCATTATTGCATTGGTTATTGTTGTTGTGCTATTTTACATCAATCATGCGCTTTCACTTGCACAATTTCAATATCCAATATTTTCTAAATTCAATTCACTCTTGATGTAATCGCCTAAGCTTGCTTATTTCTAATTCATGCTCATCCATTGCTTGCAACTTAGGTCTTTTAATGGAGGAACTCATTCTTAATTTTTGATTGTGTGGATGCCGTTTTCACCGGCCATTGTGTGTGTTCTAACCGCGCGCATAATTGGAATACACACACGGCTCATTTTTATCATGCCACACCACTATGCAAACTTCCTCAATTAAATGCTTGTTTTTTTTCTTTTTGCTCCAAGCATACAATGTATTTGCTCCATCCTTTACCTTTTTGTGCCACTTGCCCTATGATTCCTAATTATACTTTATTCATTCTTTTTGAGGATGAGACGTAAAGACAAGGAGCCGATAGAGGAGGAGGATGTCGAGGATGGAGATGTCAAGCATGTTTTGAACTTGACAATTTCCATGCAACCTGAGCCCTGCATCCGCCAACTGAAGGTGGAGCGCTTTAGAGCCATTCTCCCCGGATTGTGTTCGTGCACGGAGGACCGTGCAACGCTTAACTGTGGGGAAGATTCGCCATTTTTGGATAGTAAATTTTTTTCCGAACACTTGGCACTTTATTTTTGTTTTTTTTATTATGTTTCTTGTAGATATTTGGAGTGTTTTTTATTGTTGCATTGTATTCACTTCTAGTACATATATCTTAGACTATTCATAGTTTATATCTATTGTATTTTGCATCTTTTGCATGGTATATACTTTATAGATAGAAGTTGTGATTGGATGTTGTGAATAGTATAGCAGCTACACTACAAAATTTTTATTTGTTTGTGATAATTTTTTAATGAGGATTACTAAAAACCTCCATAATATATTTTATTTGTGGCAAATTATAAAACTCCCATTTTTATAATACTTCTAATCCAATTAATTATAAAACAATCCAAATTCAAACAAAAATTCACTCAGCCCATACAAAAAAAAAAACATAAGAGGGCTTCAAGAGAGGGCTTCGAGGGAGAGGACGATGGAGAGTGAGATCTCTCCAAAACCCTAGAATTTCAATGTCACCGCCACCACCACTGCCACCGCCACCACCACTGCCACCGCCACCACCATTCATGTCTTTACCGTTGTTGCCGTCATATTCTCCTTCATTGAGGTAATGCTTAGATCTTCTGCTTCTGCATCGTCTTCTACGGCGGATTCTTCCACTAGTTTTGCTTTTGCTCCAGTGGCTTGAAACTCTCAGAGCAGGGTTTCAGCGCGAGCGCGATGGCACTGGCTGAGAAGATCTGAAAGGCGAGCGAGCAGGAGTCTCTGGAAGCTTCGATTGAAGCTGCGTTCGAAGCTATCAGATCTCGTGGAACTGATTCTCATGTCGTTCCAAGTCATTGCGGTGAGAATTTCTTCCTAATTTTTTCTTGTTTAGTTCGAAACTCAAATTTTCTCACTCACTTCCGTTTAGAATTTGTTCAGACAATCTCCGTGTTTGTGAGAGAGGTGAATTGAATTTGAGTTCTCTATTAACTCTAATTTGTGCCTTGTTCAGCTTCATAAAGATACTTTCTCACTTGCTTCTATCATTTCAATGATTCCAGATTACAAAGCCAGCAATGTACCTTTTTATGGAAATTCAGAATATCGATAGTAGTTACTATCCTGAGGTATATATGTATGTCTTTCTAATAATTCCTTTTCAAATGGAAGATTGAACTTACTGATTACAAAATAGTTTGCTACATGGATGGCCTTGCAGACTCTCCATAAGCTCTTTATTATCAATGCTGGATCTGGCTAATGCTATGAAAAGGTGTTAAGACATTCCTAGATGTTTGCACAGTAGCAAAGCTTCAAGTATGGATCATTGTTATATTCCATTATATTATTCTATTTTCAGATATCTTGAGCTAACAAGATTCTTATTCCATTGGTACCAGCTTTACTTTTGGCATGCTAACTATGTTATAGTTACTGTGATTGATGGTGGCAATGGATTGGTACTAGTGACAATGGTGGCTGAGTTGTTAGTGGTTATACAAATCTTATTAATATTTAAGTTGATAATACGTTAAAGGTTTTTTTCCCTTTTGGTTTGTAATATTATCTTGCTTTTGGTTAAACTAATTTTGGTTTGATTTATAGTACGAATTTGTCCCCTATTTTCCTAAAGACAGCATATTTGTATTATACAAATTTTAACTGTTATCATATTTCATCTACTTATGTGAAAGATTAATCCTCGACTGGGAAAAACAAATCCCCCCTCAGTTTTGTTGTTTCTACAGGAAAAAAAGAAGGTCCTGCAGCAAAACCTTACTTAAAATAGGCAGCATCAATGGCTACTTCTCTTGATACTGGTGTCCCCTGTGTTATGTACATGCAAGTAGATGCTCCTAATCCTATTGTAGGTAATTAACTAATTATTAAGTATCCTTAATTTGCAGCTATCTTCACTAATATTGCTTTATTGTTATACATGTTAATCGCTAGATTGACAGATGCAATAGAGTTTACTGTGATCAGTTCATACCAAACTCTAATGCTAAGCCGAAGATTTAGATCGAGGGCTATAACGGATGGTTAGATACTTGAGCAAAGTTAGTTAGATTCTTGATAAAAGAGCGTAGATAAAGACCGAAAAAAGGGTCTAAGTGACTTTGAATTCTTTGATTTGCAACGGCAGGTTTCTTTATTGGAGCTGTACCTTAGAGACCTGTGAAAGATCTTGCATTTGCTGTGGCAAGATTTTATCAACTTGGTGGAACTTTTATGAACTACTATATGGTATTGAAACCTATGATATCTTTTAAGTTTGTTATTATATGTATATGAGAAAGGAATTGAGTAAATAGCACAAAATTTTGATATGAAACAGTATCATGAAGGAATCAATTTTAGTAGAACCACATGTGCACTTTTTGTTGCTACTAGTTATGACTATGATGCACCACTTGATGAATATGGTATGATATTTATTTATTTATCTATCTTATTATTTTGGTTCTAAAGAGAATCTCAAATTTAATCAATATCTCTTATGCAGGAATCATTAGACAGCCTAAGTGGGGACATCTTAAAGATTTGCATAATTTTATAAAGTTTTGTGAAGAAGCATTAATTACTACTGATCCAACAATTACATCTCTTCATCCAAATATAGAGGTATATATGAGTGTGATTTTGATTCTGATTCTCATTCTCATTCTGAGGGTATATACATTTTAGTAACCTCACAACAAAGACTTTTTTCTTCCTTCCAAACAAGACAAGTTTTGGTATGGTTATTACTGTTATCTCCACTTTCATGCTATTGGATATGCAAGACTAATGCATAAAAGCATGTTAAGTTTAATTTTGTTAGAGAAATTATAAGTTTGTAATTATTTAAATTCGAGTTCATTTAATTTGTTTAGTTTTAGGAATAGATTTAAGTTTTATGTTTATTATTTTTGTTTTATTTTGTTTAGTTTTAGGAATAGAAGATGATAATGTTCCCCCTTTGCCTATTGTTTCTTGTTTTTATATCCTTGTGTTGATGCAGAGCATGGATACTCTTTTCAGATATCATGCATGTGTTTTTATTTGTTCATGTTCAAAAGGGAAAATTCCCGTAACCATAACCATACATGACAAAATTAATAAGTTGTTTAGGCTTGAATTCAGAATTTAATTTAATTGATTATATTATCCTTCAATTTTTTTACAGATAATAATTATAATTAAAGTGGGTATTGATTCTTCTCTCACTAGTTTCTTGTTATTGCTTTTGAGAATGTAAGTTGGTAATTGACAATCATATGATATTACCACTTTTAGTTAGCAAAATTTATTTAGCAATATGTTCGGAATGACATATTACATTAGTAATGAATTTTATAAATTGATCAATTATATTGTACTTCTTGATTGTTTACTTTAAAGATCATATTCTTTTGCAGGATGGAAGACTCAAAGATCAACTTCGTAATGATAATTTTTCTTCTTTAGAGGTGAGACTTCTGCCGAGGTTTCATTTTGTGGAAAAATAAATGTATGCGTAGATTAGGATGAAAACAAATAATAAATAGAGGTTTGATATGCTGTTGTGATCTCTTTCATTTGTTGCTTGTTCCTCTCTATCCCAATAAACTGATTTATATACCATGCTAATATTTATTACTTAGTGTTAATTCCATATCATTAATATTTTGGAATTTATATGAAGAATTTGCCATATTACAGAGCATGTAAATTTCTTCTGATTGTAGGCCTCTTTTTTATGGCCAAAATTGGAACCTTGCTTATGAAAATGTTGTATTTTAAATAAAATAAGTAGGACTAAGAGGCAATTGGGTTCTCAGAAGAGGCAATAAAGGCAGCAGAGGTGTTTAGTAGGACTAAGAGGGTTTAGCCATTTTGACAATTAAACATAACTTGGTAACTAAGCAAAAAATAATTTATCTAAGTTATCTTTAATTATTAAATATTGACTAAATTTAAAAAGATAATTTAGATAATTGAATTTTAGTTATTAATTGTTAAATGTTAAACTATTAAAATAACATTTCTTCTTGGAAAATCATATTCCGTCAAATACTTAAATGTCAGTCTGAAATTTCTGTTTTAAAATTATTATATACATGCCTTTTGTTCTAATAAATATGGCATGTGTCAATATTTTTATGTCAATGTTTTGTTACTAATATCTTGTATTGTTTTGGATTGAAGATAACTTAGATAATTTACTTTTTGCTTCTTTTGTGTTGTATTATTTTTTGAGTCAAATTGCAATAGAGGAAGAGATGAAATCTAATACAACAGTAATATTATTGGAAAGACTAATAGAGTGTGCAGCAGATGGTTGGCAAAAACAGCTTGCATTTCATTAAAGGAGTCACCCCAATGCTACCCAAGAATGCAAGCTCAAGAAAAAGGAAGAGAACCTTGCATTCGCTTGTTCAAGCATGTTCGCCAACCAGGAATAGTGTTTGATCATTTTGGTAACTCACTGAATCAAATGACTCCTTTCCTAGTGACTTACTTGTCTATTCATGGTTGGTTATGAAATTTTCATCATATTTTCAAGTGATAGCTAGAATGCTTTAATCAGCCAAATTGACTTTAGTGCTTTATATAGTTGAAATACAATCTTTATTTCATCCAATTGGGATACAAAGGGGTTCTTATATTAGTTTACTACCCAGTTTGGTCGAGGTCATATTGACAGACCTTGTTTTATATTTCAAATTATTCATGTTAAATTTTGTTCAAATATGTAATATTTTAATTTCCTTCTAAATTTTTAATGTGTCTTATTTAAAGATTTCTTTTAAATGATAATTGATTAGTAGTATAATAATGTAATTCTAGTATTTAGATTAATTGTTTCAGACTAATATTGACATGTTTGGGGAGGTTGAAACCCACATGAATGTGTTTTTTTTTTAATTCAAAATTTTGTTATAGGGGTTTTAAACCGCCACAATGATTAACCAAGAATTGCCACAAAACGCAAGCACAGAATCCCCACAAAAGGTATAAAAAACCGCCACTGAATAGAATTGTGGGGGTTGTGAAAAACCTCTACAAAAGAGCTCGTGGCACCTCAAATTTTGGGGATTTTTGAAATTGCCACGATCCTTTTTGTGGGGGTTTGAAACCTCCACAAACAGGAAAAAAAACCGCCACAAATGAGCAAGATCCTTGTAGTGCTAGTTCAATTTTGGTCCTAATTTGTTCATGTTAGTTTTTGCGATGTTGAAAATTAAGAAGAGAACTAGGAAAATTTTGAAAATTGCATCCATCATATCATACATACATATAGGAAATAATTTTGGTGAAAAACAACAAAGATTTTCAAGAATTTTGTTTTTAGGGCGTTCTATTAAATTGATTTGGAAAATTATTTTTAGACTTGCTTGAATGATTTTTATGGAACATAGAAGAGAGATAGAACAAAATACCTTGTGAGTTGTTGAGCCTATAATGAGTGGTTACACATTTTAACCACTATTTTGTTCTTGTGTGCTATGCTCCTTCTATGATTGTGATCTTGGTTTTGCTTAATTCTTTATTTCTGATGATTGATGTTTGAATACATTGAGCATGATTGAGGCCATTTTTGTATAGCTCACTAATCCATATAGACTTACCCTTGCATCTACCTTTGCTAACCCCTTTTTGAGCCTTACTTACCCCATTGTTTTTAAGATCACCATATTACAACCTTAAGCGAAAGACCATAATTTACCTTGAATGAAATTATTGATTAGCTTAGGTTTGAGGTGTGTGTATCATTCAAGTGTGGGAGAATTTCGGGAAGCATTGGTAGAGAAAATTTTTATTTTGGATCTTCATTGAAAATTTTGGAAAATAGGTGCATTCATGGATGAACTATTAAACCATATGCATTTATCTTGATTTTAAAAAAGAAATATATATATATATATATATAATAATAATAATAATAATAGTAATAATAATAATAATAATAATAATAATAGTAATAATAATAATAATAATAATAATAATAATAATAAAATTAAAAGGGGACTGGTGCACGAAATCACAATCACACTTTTGCAATTTCGCACAACTAACCAGCAAGTGCACTGGGTTGTCCAAGTAATACCTTACGTGAGTAAGGGTCGATCCCACGGAGATTGTCAGCTTGAAGCAAGCTATGGTTATCTTGTAACTCTTAGTCAGGATATCAATAATTTTCAGGTTTAATTGTAAAAAGTAAAAGAACATGAAATAAATACTTGTTTTGTAGTAATGGAGAACAGGTTGAGGTTTTGGAGATGCTATATCTTCTAAATCTCTACTTTCCTACTGTCTTCTTCTTCATGCACGCAAGGCTCCTTCCATGGCAAGCTGTATGTTGGGTTTAACCGTTGTCAATGGCTACCTCCCATCCTCTCAGTGAAAATGTTCAACACGCTCTATCACAGCACGACTATTCATCTGTCGGTTCTCGATCATGTCGGAATAGAATCCAGTGATTCTTTTGCGTCTGTCACTAACGCCCCACAATCGTGATTTTGAAGCTCGTCACAGTCATTCAATCCCTGAATCATACTCAGAATACCACAGACAAGGTTTAGACCTTCCAGATTCTCAAGAATGGCCGCCAGTAGATTCTAGCTTATACCACGAAGATTCTGGTTAAGGAATCCAAGAGATATCCACTCAATCTAAGGTAGAACGGAGGTGGTTGTCAGGCACACGTTCATAGGTGAGAATGATGATGAGTGTCACGGATCATCACATTCATCAAGTTGAGGAACAAGTGATATCTTGGAATAGAAGCAAGCGTGTTTGAATGAAAAACAGTAGTAATTGCATTAATCCATCAAGACATAGCAGAGCTCCTCACCCCCAACCATGGGGTTTAGAGACTCATTCCGTAGAAGATACAGTATGAAACATGTAAAGTGTCATGAGATAAAGATACAATAGCAAAAGGTCCTATTTATAGTGAACTAGTGACCTAGAGTTTACAAGAATGAGTAAATGACATAAAAATCCACTTCTGGGGTCCACTTGGTGTGTGCTTGGGCTGAGCATTGAAGCTTTCATGTGTAGAGACTTTTCCTGGAGTTAAACGCTTTTGTGCCAGTTTGAGCGTTTAACTCCAACTTTTGTGCCAGTTCCGGCGTTAAACGCTGGGAATTCTGAAGCTGATTTGAAACGCCAGTTTGGGCCATCAATTCTCGGGCAAAGTATGGACTATTATATATTGCTGGAAAGCTCAGGATGTCTACTTTCTAAAGAAATTGAGAGCGGGCCAATTGGGCTTCTGTAGCTCCAGAAAATTCACTTCGAGTGCAGGGAGGTCAGAATCCAACAGCATCTGCAGTTCTTTTTCAGCCTCTGAATCAGATTTTTGCTTAGGTCCCTCAATTTCAGCCAGAAAATACCTGAAATCACAGAAAAACACACAAACTCATAGTAAAGCCCAGAAAAGTGAATTTTAAATAAAAACTACTAAAAACATACTAAAAACTAACTAAAATGTACTAAAAACATACTAAAAATAGTGCCAAAAAGCGTAAAAATCTCCCAGTTTAAGACTAGGTTAGTCTCTTGGCACCTTTTTAGGACAAGTGCTAGATGGTCAAGACAGGAGCTGAATGAGTCTCCAAATACTGAGAAGTCATCCATGAAGACTTCCAGGAACTTCTCTACCATATCAGAGAAGATAGATAGCATGCACCTCTGAAAAGTTGCAGGTGCATTGCATAGACCAAAAGGCATTCTTCTGTAAGCAAATACGCCAGAAGGACATGTGAATGCTGTTTTCTCTTGATCTTGAGGGTCCACTGCAATTTGATTGTAGCCTGAATAGCCATCCAAAAAGTAGTAATAATCATGACCCGCTAGTCTTTCTAGCATCTGGTCTATGAATGGTAAAGGAAAATGATCCTTTCCAGTGGCTGTATTGAGCCTTCTGTAGTCAATACACATACGCCACCCTATAACTGTTCTTGTAGGAACCAGTTCATTCTTTTCATTATGAACCACTGTCATGCCTCCCTTCTTGGGGACGACTTGAACAGGGCTCACCCAGGGACTATCGGAAATAGGATAAATAATCCCAGCCTCTAGTAACTTAGTGACCTCTTTCTGCATCACCTCCTTCATGGCTGGATTTAGCCGCCTTTGTGGTTGAACCACTGGCTTGGCATTATCTTCCAATAGGATCTTGTGCATGCATCTTGCTGGGCTGATGCCCTTAAGATCACTTATGGACCATCCAAGAGCTGTCTTGTGTGTCCTTAGCACTTGAATTAGTGCTTCCTCTTCCTGTGAATTTAAAGAAGAGCTTATGATCACTGAAAAAGTGTCACCTTCTCCCAGAAATGCATACTTCAGGGATGGTGGTAGTGGTTTGAGCTCAGGTTTGGGAGGCTTATCCTCTTCCTGAGGAATTTTCAGAGGTTCTTTATTTCCTCTGGTTCCTCCTGATCAGGCTGAACATCTTTAAAGATGTCCTCTAGCTCTGATTCGAGACTCTCAGTCATATTGATCTCTTCCACCAAAGAGTCAATAATATCAGTGCTCATGCAGTCATTTGATGTGTCTGGATGCTGCATAGCTTTGACAACATTCAACTTGAACTCATCCTCATTGACTCTCAGGGTCACTTGCCCTTTTTGTACATCAATAAAAGTGCGTCCAGTTGCTAGGAAAGGTCTTCCTAGGATGAGAGTTGCACTCTTGTGCTCCTCCATTTCTAGCACTACAAAGTCAGTGAAAAAGGCAAACGGCCCAACCTTGACAATCATGTCTTCAATTATGCCTGATGGATATTTAATGGACCCATCAGCAAGTTGGAGACATATCCGGGTTGGCTTGACTTCTTCAGTCAACCCAAGCTTTCTGATAGTGGTTGCAGGTATCAGGTCGATACTTGCTCCAAGGTCACATAGGGCTGTCTTGGTACAAGCACCTTCTAATGTGCATGGTATCATAAAGCTTCCTGGATCTTGAAGCTTCTCTGGTAAGCTTTTCAGAATGACTGCACTGCATTCTTCAGTGAGAAACATCCCTTTTCAGTTTCTCTCCAATCCTTCTTATGACTTAAGATCTCTTTCATGAACTTAGCATAAGAGGGTATTTGCTCAAGTGCCTCTGCAAACGGAATCTTTATTTCAAGAGTCCTGAGATAGTCTGCAAAGCGGGCAAATTGTTTATCCTGTTCTGCTTGGCAGAGTTTCTGAGGATAAGGCATCTTGGCTTTATATTCTTCAACCTTAGTTGCTGCAGGTTTATTCCCTACAGAAGTGGTTGGAGAAGCCTTCTTAGAGGGGTTACTATCAGCACTCTCAGGTGTCTGATTCCTCATTGGCATTTGAACGCCAGGACTGGGTGTAGGATGGGCGGTTAACGCCAGCTTTCCACCCTTTTCTGGCATTTGAACGCCAGAACTGGGCAAGGAATGGGCGTTTAATGCCAACTTTTTCCCTTTTTCTGGCGTTTGAACGCCAGAAGTATTACTCTCTGGGCTCTTACTGTCCTCAGAGGGATTTTGGGCAGTAGTTTGGTTATCCTCTGTCAGTTGTTCCTTTCTTGGCTTTCTGCTGCTTTGAATTGATACATTCAATGTCTTCCCACTCCTTAATTTAATAGCTTAGCATTCTTCTGTTATCTGTTTAGATAGCTGCTGTCTTGTCTGATTCAATTGTGCTTCCATATACTGGTTAACATTTTTAGTTTCTTGGAGTATCTCTTTAAACTCTGCTAATTATTTTGTCATCAGGAGTAATTGTTGATTAAGTTCAACAATCTGTTCTTGAGGATTAGGATCAGTAGTTACTGCCATAACTTCTTCTTTTATAGAGGACTCACTACTTGAGTATAGATGTTGATTTCTAGCAACCGTATCTATGAGCTCTTGAGCCTCTTCAATCGTCCTCCTCATGTGTATAGATCCACCAGCTGAGTGGTCTAAAGACATCTGAGCTTTTTCTGTAAGCCCATAGTAGAAGATGTCCAACTATACCCACTCTGAAAACATTTTAGAGGGGCATTTCTTCAGCATACCTCTATACCTCTCCTAGGCATTATAAAGGGATTCATTATCCTCTTTTTTAAAGCCTTGGATGTCCAGCCTTAGCTGTGTCATCCTTTTTGGAGGGTAAAATTGATTCAGGAATTTGTCTGATAACTGTCTCCATGTTTTTATACCTGCTGTGGGTTGGTTATTCAACCACCTCTTAGCTTGATCTTTTACAGCAAATGGAAACAGTAACAATCTGTAGACATCCTGATCCACTTCTTTATCACGTACTGTGTCAGCAATTTGCAAGAACTGTGCCAGAAACTCAGTTGGATCTTCCTGTGGAAGACTGGAATACTGGCAATTTTGCTGCACCATGATAATAAGCTGAGGATTTAGCTCAAAGCTGCTTGCTTTAATGGGGGGTATACAGATGCTACTCCCATATGCAGCTGTAATAGGGTTAGCATATGACCCCAGAGTCCTTCTGAACTGTTCATTTCCACTTATGTCCATGATGGAGAAAAGGGAATTGATATGAATTGCAAAAAAAGATATGATTTTGAAAATCTTTGACTAAATTAATGCAAAATTTTGAAAATTAGGAGTAAAATAAGGGAAAGATATTTTTTTAAAAAAATTAATGAGGAAAGAGAAAAACAACAAATCGACACTAAACTTAAAATTTTTAGAAAATCAAACACAGATTTTTGAAAACTTAAAGGAAAGCACAAGGAGGACACCAAACTTAGAATTTTTAAAGATCAAGAAAGGACTAGGAACATGCAAATTCGAAGAATTAAAAGAAAATAAAAGCATGCAATTGACACCAAACTTAAAATATGAAACTAAACTCAAATAAAAGACTCTAAACTAACAAAAATAAAATATTTCTAATCTAAGCAACAAGATAAACCGTCAGTTGTCCAAACTCGAACACTCCCCGGCAACGGCGCCAAAAACTTGGTGCACGAAATCACAATCACACTTTTGCAATTCCGCACAACTAACCAGCTAGTGCACTGGGTCGTCCAAGTAATACCTTACGTGAGTAAGGGTCGATCCCACGGAGATTGTCGGCTTGAAGCAAGCTATGGTTATCTTGTAACTCTTAGTCAGGATATCAATAATTCTCAGGTTTAATTGTAAAAAGTAAAAGAACATGAAATAAATACTTGTTTTGCAGTAATGGAGAACAGGTTGAGGTTTTGGAGATGCTATATCTTCTGAATCTCTACTTTCCTACTGTCTTCTTCTTCATGCACGCAAGGCTCCTTCCATGGCAAGCTGTATGTTGGGTTTCACTGTTGTCAATGGCTACCTCCCATCCTCTCGGTAAAAATGTTCAACGCGCTCTGTCATAGCACGGCTATTCATCTGTCGGTTCTCGATCATGTCGGAATAGAATCCAGTGATTCTTTTGCGTCTATCACTAACGCCCCACAATCGCGACTTTGAAGCTCGTCACAGTCATTTAATCCCTGAATCCTACTCAGAATACCACAGACAAGGTTTAGACCTTTCGGATTCTCAAGAATGGCCACCAGTAGATTCTAGCTTATACCACGAAGATTTTGGTTAAGGAATTCAAGAGATATCCACTCAATCTAAGGTAGAACGGAGGTGGTTGTTAGGCACATGTTCATAGGTGAGAATGATGATGAGTGTCACGGATCATCACATTCATCAAGTTGAGGAACAAGTGATATCTTGGAATAGAAGCAAGCGTGATTGAATGAAAAACAATAGTAATTGCATTAATCCATCAAGACACAGCAGAGCTCCTCACCCCCTACCATGGGGTTTAGAGACTCATGCCATAGAAGATACAGTATGAAACATGTAAAGTGTCATGAGATAAAGATACAATAGCAAAAGGTCCTATTTATAGTGAACTAGTGACCTAGAGTTTACAAGAATGAGTAAATGACATAAAAATCCACTTTCGGGGTCCACTTGGTGTGTTCTTGGGCTGAGCATTGAAGCTTTCATGTATAGAGACTTTTTCTAGAGTTAAATGCCAGCTTTTGTGCCAGTTTGGGCGTTTAACTCCAACTTTTGTGATAGTTCCGGCGTTAAACGCCAGGAATTCTGAAGCTGATTTGAAACGCCAGTTTGGGCCATCAATTCTCGGGCAAAATATGGACTATTATATATTTCTGGAAAGCCCAGGATGTCTACTTTCCAACGCAATTGAAAGTGGACCAATTAGGCTTCTGTAGCTCCAGAAAATCTACTTCGAGTGCAGGGAGGTCAAAATCCAACAGCATCTGCAGTCCTTTTTCAGCCTCTGAATCAGATTTTTGCTCAGGTCCCTCAATTTCAGCCAGAAAATACCTGAAATCACAGAAAAATACACAAACTCATAGTAAAGCCCATAAAAGTGAATTTTAAATAAAAACTACTAAAAACATACTAAAAACTAACTAAAATGTACTAAAAACATACTAAAAACAGTGCCAAAAAGCGTATAAATTATCCGCTCATCAGGGACAAAAGTTACCCCAAAGAGAAAATAAATAAAAAAGAATGCATATGTAATGCAAATGAAAGAGCATACATGAATGTGTATAAAAAGTGTGATGATGGAAAGTTAGGATTGCATACTCTTTGTTATTGGATTGATAAAGGTTGAGTTGGATACTTAAACTAATCAAGGATTCAATTTAGTCCACTTAGCCATATCTATATGAAGTCCTCATGATAATTGCATTCATGCATCACATGGTTGTTGATTGTTAGATGAAAAACAAATCCTTGAAAACATGATTAGAGGAGTTCAATTAGAGTGCATACACATCGAGTGATAAGAGTGCATACACACCTAGTGAGAGTTCAATTACTCAATTCTATGTCTCCACCTCTCTTATCCTGAGTTTTTGCAAGTTGCTTCATTTTGATGAGTTAAATCAATTATTTAGATTTTGTTTGCATTGAATTACTTCTTTGCCTAACCCTATATATCTATACTCTTACTTGAAAATTTGATTGGTTTGTTTTCACCAAATAATAGGAACTATAGATAGATAGATAGGTATAGATAGTATATAATATACTTGCATGCATATGAATAGTTGCATTCAATAAGTTGTTTACCCTTTGATCTTTCTTCTTGTTTGGTTTAGCATGACGACATGCTATTGTTTAAGTGTAGGAAAATTGATGATTCCATATTTGACGATATATTTTAGCTTGATTTGAATGGATTTCATCACATAAACTTACACTTATTCACTTAAATAGCATACTTTTGTGTTTTCTCCCTAAATTGATCCTAAATGTGAAAACATGCGCTTTTGTGCTTAAATTAGTGATTTTAATCCCACTTTTATGCCATTGATGCCATGACATGTTTGTTGAGTTATTTTAGGTCCTAGAGGCAAGATTGACAAGGTAAAAGTAGAAGGAAGCATGTACAAGGGAGAACACATGAAGAAAACAAAAGAGAAGTACACAGCTATGTGTGCGTATGCACAACATCTGGTGCGTATGCACAAGAAGAAAATTAGCTTGTGTGCGTACACACAACCTTTCGTGCATACGCACAAGTGAAAGTTTAGCGAGGTGTGCGTGCACACACATCTGTGCGTACGCATAAGTCCCTGTGCGTGACTTCATTAATGAAGCACGTGGCTCGCGAATTCGAGGCTCTCTTGGCCCAATTTTTGGAGTTACTGAAGCCTTTTGTGATGCTATATCAAAGGGAAATGATCATACATGAAAGCATTAGTTTAGGAGGCCTCCAAATATGCAATAGGAGTAGGAGTAGTGTAGATAGCAAATTCTCTCTTAGGGTTTATTAAATTTCCATTTTAGCATTTTATAGCAAGCTTTGATTTTGGATTTTACTCATCTTTATTGTAAGTACTCTTTAATTTTCTCTTTAATTACTGTAACAGCATGTCATACAGAGTCTTATGCTTAAGTCATAAAACAGAGTTGGCAACGTATTACGACTTCTAAAAATAAAATTTAGTACGTATAGTAGTATGAATAATGATTATAACTAGGAGCCTTTGAAGAAAAAAGGGATAAAACAAAATCGTAACTTGAAAAGCGCAACACTCTGATCGATAACATAATGTAACGGATGAAGGATAAGCTAATGCAAGGTTATGCATATACAAATGAGTGCCAAAAACATGAATATCAAAACTCTAGTTCCGGTTGCGAAGATAACCGGTTCGAGCATAGAAATATATAGAAATATATATAAAGCAAGAAATCCAAAGGAAACCCAAAAGGCGAAAATACAAAACCTATTCTCCAAAGTCACCTCTAAGAGGAGTTAAAAGTGTATATATTATTTAGTGGAGATAAAGTATCTAAGAAAAACATAGAAACCAAAATAGAGTCCCGAGAGCCAAGGATCTTCGCTAATCCAGAAGTCTACAGCATGCTTCAGCGAGAAGCCTTACGACCTGCATCTGAAAACCACAAAATCTGCATGGGTGAGAACCGGAGGTTCTCAGTATGGTAACAGTGCCCACATATCTAACATGTAATGTCTTGGGAAAGCCGAAGGCAATCCTAGAACTTCCAACAGATAAATCAAAGCTTATAAACAGGCTAAACCATAAATGGCAACTAACTAAAGATATTTAGTCTAACTAATACTTTCCTTTCCAAATCCTTCAGACCTCCCAACCACCAGCAGGAGTATAATATGGCAGACACAGTTATATCAGATAAGAGATATACAAATAGGAAGCTGATACGACATTTAGACATTTAGCAAGTAATATGCAGTCAATTAGGCAATCTTAAATAATTCACATAATATGCATATGATGTATGCCTGTCCTAATGGCTGATGAGTCTCATCTCTCAGTTATAAAGCCAACCTGACAAGTCCTGATAGCTAACCATTAGACTGTCCCTCTTTCGTGCATCCCCAACTCGAGTTATACTCAACATAATCATGATTATAATCATAATCATAAAACACCCACACTGGTGTTTATCCATACAACACCCACACTAGTGTTTATCCACGGGGGCGAGCTCATCTGGAACTTTCACAGTGTCCGGCCACACTTAAGACATAGGGTCAGCAAAGTATCGAGTCTCCACCTAGAGCACATGGTCACTAGTAAATGCTTTCTCCCAGGAAAACCCGTATCTCAGATAGTGGAAGTGCAACATTCACATTTCATTCAATATGCATATATGCAATTATACTCAGCCATAATTCAATAATGACTCCGCCGTAACTCGGCAATAACTCAGCCATTCGACTCATAATTCAATCCATATCTAGCCAATTTAATAACAAATACAGCCCATCGGCTCATGGCACATAAAGCACTTCCACCGCCATCCTCCGTATCTCATACAATCATATTTGATAATCATTGATCATTATTTCTCCCTTTTCTTCGTTCACAATTTACCACATTCCCTAGCTTCTTTCTCATTGCTAGGCATATCATAATTAAAACTTAAAAATCAACTTTGGGGTGAAAACAGGACCACACGCACGCGTGGAAAAGCCAAAAAGTGCATCGACGCGTAGGCATTGGCCACGCGTACACATGGATGGGAGAGAAGCCAAGCGACGCCTACGCGTGGGTACGATTTGTGCCCCACGGACAAAACCAGCACAATTCTCGCACAACTCTCGAAAAGTTGGCTGGGCATTCAGTGCAGCACACCGACGCATACGCATCGGCCACGCGCACGTGTGGGTGGTGAAAATGACGCGTACGCGTGGGCCACGCTTACGCATGGGTGTGCATTCTGCCAAACATTTTTCTAAGTTAAAAGCTGCAGAATTCACAGTTTCAAACCCCAATCTTCCGACGGGCATAACCTCTTCATTTCAAATGATTTTTCACTCGTTCTTCAAACGGCATAAACATCCCGGATCCAATTTCATTTCTAAACAAGTTTGACACAAATCGGGGATTCGGAATCCAAGTTATGCTCCTTCATAGTATGCCCAAATACCACATTTTTATACAAAACCACGAAGTGCCATTTCCAAAACAAACTAATTTCAAACCTTTTTAAAATCAACCAAAACATACCAAAAATCAACTTCAAGCCTCCTCAACTCATACATTCACATTTTTACCAAAATTCACAAAACCACCATCCCACCATTTTAACCGATCTCAATCAAATACCCAATTCCAACACATTTTCATGTCATATATTTTTTCTCATCCCAATTTTTAACAACACCATTTCTAACCAACCATCATTACACATAATCAATATCATACTCACCATCAACATGGTTTCACCCATAATTTAACCTCAATCAATCATCAAGCATATATCACAACATACATATTTCTCATGCATCATACTATCAATGCCAATATTCATAATCACATATATAACCACACCATATATCTCAACCATTCAACAAATCACTTTTCCACAAGCTCTCAAGGTTTCAACACCTCCAAGAACAGATTTTTAGCACACCAAAGTCCTTTTCCAAGCTTTTTAAAATCTCAATTAAGCTTCAATATTCACATACACACTACCTAAGCTACAATTATCATACCTAAACACAACAACTCAATACCCAAACATCATAGAACAACAAATTCCAATAGGATTGAGAATCTTACCACACCCAAGGTTTAAGGAGACACGATTAATCTTCTCCTTCAAGAGAGTTGAGTCCTTTAACATCAAAGAGCCCAAAATCTCAATACTTTTTTGCATGAAATTCGAAACTAAGGGATGAATAACTGAACCAAAATCGTGGCTTACTTCAAGAATAAATGGGTGGGTTTTGTAGAGCTCTTTGCGGTGAACGCGTGGCCACAAACGGTGCGGCAATCGGAGCTCTAGATCAAAAGTTATGGTGGTTTGAAGATCAACCAAGGGTTAGAACTTTGGAGAGTGTTCTTCCCCTTTCCATTTTCCTTTTTAGGGTGTTCTAGTGTGTAGAGAGGAGAGAGAGTGCTGAAAATTAGGGTTTTAGATTTAGTTATGTTGGGCCAAGGGCCCATTATGGGTCCGGTTGGCCAGGTTTGGCCCGTTCGGTCCAATCTTGGGCCGATTTCTATAAAATTGATATCGAAATTCTCGTCTCAGTTTCTTCTATCATAATAAGCCATAAAAATCACATTTTTATCTTTCTAGAATAAATTCTCATTTATGGGCTAATTATTCATTAATTAACCGGGTTTTACATTCTACCCACCTAATTGGGAATTTTGCCCACAAAATTCAATTTCAAAATCCTGAGAATAGTTGCGGGTAATCAGTTTGCATCTCTGACTCAAGTTTCCAAGTGTGCTCGTCAACACTGGCTCGACTCCATGCCACTTTGACTAACGAAACCTCTTTTTCACGCAATCATTTGATACTCGTATCGTCAATTCTGACCGGAGCCACTGGAAACGTCAAATCTTTTTTTAACTGAATGGATTCAGGTTCTAACACATGGCTAGCATAAGGAGTATACTTCCAAAACTGCGACACATGAAATACGTCATGCATGTTCGAAAGGTGGGGTGGTAGAGCCATCTGATACGCCACCGGTCCAACCCTCTCCAGTATCTGAAATGGACTAATATACCAAGGATTCTGCTTCTTCGTTTTAATTGCCCTACCTACTCCTGTGGTTGGAGTAACTTTAAGGAAAATATGGTCTCCTTTCTCAAATTCCAGGGGCTTTTGCCTCTGATCGGCGTAACTCTTCTGACGACTCTGTGCATTAAGCATCCTATATCGGATTTTATTGACTTGTTTAGTGGTCTCAGCTATCATCTCCGTCCCCCAACAAGCCTTTCTCCCTAGCTTCATACCAGCATAGTGGAGATTGGCATTTCCTCCCATACAGAGCCTCATATGGAGCCATTTCAATGCTCGCATGGTAGCTATTATTGTATGCAAACTCCACTAGCGGCATATATCGATCCCAGCCCGTTGGCTGATCCAGAACACAAGCCCTTAACATATCTTCTAAGGTTTGGATCGTCCTCTCGGATTGACCATCTGTTTGAGGATGGTAAGATGTGCTCAAGATTAAATAGGTTCCGAAAGCTTTCTAAAATGCACCGCAAAACCTCGAAGTGAAACGAGGATCTCTATCAGAAACTATAGTAGTAGGTACACCATGAAGTCTCACAATTTCCTTTATGTATAACCGTGATAGCTCCTCAAGGGTGTAATTCATCCGAATGGGTAAAAGGTGAGCTAACTTCGTCAGTCGGTCCACGATCACCCAAACATCATCAAAACCGGCCCTAGTGCTTGGCAATCCCGACACAAAGTCCATTGCAATGCTTTCCCATTTCCATTGCGCAACCTCTAAAGGTTGCAACATCCCGAAAGGTCTTTGATGTTCAATCTTTACCTTTTGACAAGTTAAGCACTTCGAGACGTACTCCGCCATATTATTCTTCATACCAGGCCACCAAAACATGGCTTTTAAATCATGGTACATCTTAGTACTCCATGGGTGAATAGAGAATCCGCTTTTGTGTGCTTCCTATAAGATATCTTGCCGCAAAGTGCCAACATTTGACACAATGATCCTACCCTTGAATCTCTATAACACATATTGGTCCTCCGACACTCTCCACAGTTTCCCTTACTCAATAGTTGGTAACACCTTTGATAACGCGTCATTATTTTCATGAGCCTTTAGAAGTTTGGATTTAAAATCACTTGAGATCTGTAATTGACTCAAACATAGAGTCCCAGATACTTCTTGAACACCAATTTTCAGACTTTCGAATTCCTTGAGCAACTCCTCTTCTCGAAGCATCATCCAAGCAGCATACAACGACTTCCGACTTAACGCATCTGCCACTACATTCGCCTTCCCCAGATGGTAATTCAACTCAAAGTCATAGTCCTTCAGTAATTCCATCCACCTCCTCTGTCTCATATTAAGCTCTTTCTGATCAAAGAGATACTTCAAGCTCTTGTGATCAGAGAAAACTTGGAAATTAACCCCATAGAGGTAATGCCTCCACACCTTTAGTGCAAACACAACCGCAGCAAGCTCCAAATTGTGCGTAGGGTAATTAACTTCATGAGGTCTCAACTGCCGTGAGGCATACGCCACCACATTACGATGTTGCATCATCACGCACCCTAGACCCTTCAGTGAGGCATCACAGTACACCTCAAATGACTCATTTGGCTCAGGTAACACCGACACAGGCATGGTGGTCAACTTTTGCTTCAACGCCTGAAAGCTCTCCTCACACTCAGGAGTCCAAACAAATGGTGTGTCTTTGCGGGTTAACCTTGTCAATGGCAAAGCTATCTGCGAAAAGCCTTTGATTAATCTCCGGTAGTAGCCAGCTAAGCCCAAAAAACTCCTTATCTCAGTTACAGATGTTGGTCGTCCCCAATTCATTACAATTTCCACCTTAGACGGGTCTACAGCTATCCCCTGCTTACTCACCACGTGACTGACAAACCCCAAATTGACGGATTGTTTTGTATTGAATTTAGAGTATCTTGATAGCCTTTTGTCACATTTAGCCTAGGAATTAGCATGGTTTTGTTACTTAAGTGTAAAAACATGCTTTTTGAGCCTTATTTTGATGAATTCTAGTTTCTCTTTGATTCCATAAGATGCCTTGATGTGTTTGCTAGTAATTCTAGGATTAAAATAGGCTAGGCATGGATCAAAAGAAGTAAGGAAGGAAGCATGCAAGTGGGGAGAAGCACAAAAAGCCAAAGAATTGATCCCGGCCAAGCACGCGTACGCGCACAAGGCGCTCGCGCGCACATCGCAGAACTAGCCAGGGACGCGCACGCGTACCGTGCGCTCACGCGCCGATGGTGGCACATGAGTTCATTAATGTAACACGTGCCTGGCGATTTTGGAAGGTTTCAGCAACCAACTTTGGCGCCAAAATGCATATAAGAGCCAAGGATTGAAGGGGATTGACACACATTCACACCCATAGATTGATTAGGAGATCATTAGATAGATAGTTAGTTTTAGAAGTAGTTTCTAGAGAGAGAAGCTCTCACTTCTCTCTAGAATTAGGATTAGGTTTAGGTTAATCTCTCTTCTTAGATCTAGGTTTAATTCATGCTTTGATTCAATTTTCTTCTATCAATTCTCAATCTTCTCATCTCTCTCTTTCTAGTTATGTGCTTTCATAATTGTAATTCTTCACTTGTTTTGGATAGATTGTTATTCCTTTGTTTCCTTTCAATAATGCAATTTGAGGTAATTCATGATAGTTATGATTTCTTTGATTGTTGTTGTTAATTCTTTGCAATAATTGTTGTTAGATTCTATCCTTGTTGTCAATTTACTATGCTTTTCTTTTATGCCTTCCAAGTGTTTGATGAAATGCTTGGTTGGGTTTTAGTGTAGGTTTTGTTCCTCTTGGCCTAGGTAGAGTAATTGGTGACTCTTGAGTTATCTAATTCCTCTGTTGATTGATAATTAGAAGTTGCTAATTGGTTTGAATGTCTCTAAAGCTAGTCATTCCTTGAGGAGTTGATTAGGACTTGAGGAATCAAATTGATTCATCCACTTGACTTTCCTTTATCTAGTAAGGGTTAATTAAGTGGGAGCAATGAACAATTCTCATCACAATTGAGAAGGATAACTAGGATAGGACTTCTAATTTTCATACCTTGCCAAGAGTCTTTTATAGTTGTTAGTCTACTTTCATTGCCATTTATCTTTCATGCTTCATATCAAAACCCCAAAATAACTCAAACCAATAACAAAACACTTTATTGTAATTCCTAGGGAGAACGACCCGAGGTTTGAATACTTCGGTTTATAAATTTAGGGGTTTGTTACTTGTGACAAACAATCTTTTGTATGAAAGGGTTATTGTTGGTTTAGAAACTATACTTTACAACGAGATTTCATTAGTGAAATTCTAAACCGTCAAAAATCCGATCGTCAGTGACCCAGAAACTTCACTTCACTTTTCCAGAATTCACATTTAGATAGTTTTGCATAGAGTTTCTTTTCCTTTAATATCTGCAACACGGTCCTCAAGTGTTCTGCATGCTCTTCTTCAGTCTTGGAATAAATCAGTATGTCATCAATGAAGACAACAACGAATTTATCCAGAAATGGGCGGAAAACTCTGTTCATATAATCTATAAACACTGCAGGAGCGTTTGTCAACCCAAAAGACATTATAGTGTACTCGTAATGACCATAATGAGTCCTGAAAACGGTCTTAGGGATGTCCTCACCCTTCACCCTTATCTAGTGATAACCGAATCGCAAATCGATCTTGGAGAAAACCCCGACTCCTTGTAACTGATCCATGAGATCGTCAATCCTTGGTAATGGGTACTTATTCTTTATTGTGACCTTGTTTAGCTACCTGTAATCCACACAGAGCAGCATACTCCCGTCTTTCTTCTTTACCAGTAACACTGGCACACCCCACGGAGAAACACTTGGTTGGATAAAGTTCTTACCCAACAGAACCTTTAACTTTGACTTTAGCTCGGCCATTTCTAGCGGTGACATCCTATAAGGAGCACTTGAGATTGGTCCAGCCCCAGGCACCAACTCAATAGCAAACTCAACCTCTTGGTTAAGTGAAAATTCATCAATATCGTCGGAAAACACCTCCGGAAACTTATACACAACCGGAATTTGTTCCAATCTTTGATCATCACCCAAAACACCCACAGTTAACAACAAGATACCCTGACATTTAGTCCCAGAACAATTCACCATCATAGAATTCAAGTAATAACTATTCAATACAACCGGTCCTTCTGTATCTTCCGGCATAAAGTACACTTATTTTACAGAACAATCAAGCAAGATATGGTTCTCAGATAACCAATCCAATCCCAAGATAAGATCAAGACCAATCATTGGCAAGCAAATTAAATTATGGACAAAGTCACATTGCTTGATCCTAAATGGAACTTGCGGACATCCTAGCCTAGTCACCATGGCTGTGGCATTATACACATTTAGGTCATAACCTAAAACTACGATATTCAATCCTAGCTCACTAGCTTTCTCGAATGAAACAAATGAATGTGTTGCTCCTGAATCAAATAAAGCATTTAAAGTTTGACCAGTCATTTCACAGTTACCTCGGATAAGTGTCTCGGATCCTTCGGCACCTATAACTTAGGTGGTGAACACCCGACCAGTGTTCTGTGCTTTCCTGCACATTGCTTCTACTTCTCTGGATAGTTTGCGGCCTTTTGTCCCGCCTTACCACAAGAATAGCACAAGCCCCATGCGGCCTTGCACGGGGATCCCGGATGGTGACTTTCGCACCTAGTACAAGCTTGCTCATTTTGAGGCTGCTTTCCAAATCTCTTTCCTTGTGTGTTGTTGTTGTTGGATCTCCTGAAGAGCCTCCCCGCTTGAAAGGCGGACCTCTAGGAGCAAAGCTCTTCCCTCGGTTCTGTGGGAATGATCCCTTGTGACTTCCTCTCTCTGCAGCTGCCTTCTTCACACACTCTTCAGCAACCCTACTCTTGTTCACCAACTCTGAGAAAGTCCTAATCTCCATTGGTTCCACTGAGCTGAAGATATCGCTCCGGAGTCCTCCTTCATACTTAATGCACTTACATTCCTCATACTCTCCCGGAGTCCCCTGACACATATGGAAAACCTGAATAGCTCCTCAAACTTGTTAGTATACTCAGATACGAATATAGTACCCTACTTCAGCTGCAGCAACTCAAGTTCCTTGGCCGTCCTAGCAGAAGTTGGAAAGTACTTCTTATAGAACTCCTCCCGGAAGGCATCCCAGGTGATATAGTCATCACCCTACCGCAGGAGACATCAGACTCCTTGCCACCAATGCGATGCTTCCCCAGAGAGCAAATATGTAGCAAACTTAACACATTGCCCCTCAGGTACTATCTGTACTTGTAGTACTCACTCCATAGCCTGAAACTAGGTATCGGGATCAGTCGGGCTAGTAGTTCCCTTGAACTTAGGTAGATTAACCTTCAAGAAGGATGCCAATGTCATCGGGCCCTGAGCTCCACTTATGTCATTGCTATGGTTGTTCATCTGCTGCCCAAGAGCCTCCGTAGTGGCCTGCATAGCACCACTCATGTTCTCCAACACCGCCATAAAGTCTACTGGGTCATTTGTGTCAACCCCCAGCACACGAGCACTAGTACGACCTCTCCCACGACCTTGACCACATCCACGAGGCGCCATCTGGTTCCTATACATACCAAACAATTGATATTAAGTTGATCAGTCTCAATATCGGAAGTTTAGTGCTTCAAAGTCCCAAATGCATGCTCATGAACGTTTATGCCAGGTATATCAGTTAGATATTCTAACAGCACATAAACACACATACAGAGAATACACAAAAGCATAGTCAGTCCGTCCCTCAGGCTCTATAGGAACGAACTGCTCTGATACCATAATGTAATACCCTACCATACAGAGTCTTATGCTTAAGTCATAAAACAGAGTTGGCAAGGTATTACGACCTCTAAAAATAAAATTTAGCACGTATAGTAGTATGAATAATGATTATAACTAGGAGCCTTTGAAGAAAAAGGGATAAAACAAAATCATAACTTGAAAAGCGCAACACTCCGATCGATAACATAACGGAACGGATGAAGGATAAGCTAACGCGAGGTTATGCATATACAAATGAGTGCCAAAAACATAAATATCAAAACTCTAGTTCCGGTTGCGAAGATAACCGGTCCGAGCATAGAAATATATACAAATATATATAAAGCAAGAAACCCAAAGGAAACCCAAAGGAAACCCAAAGGGCAAAAATATAAAACTTATTCTCCAAAGTCATCTCTAAGAGGAGTCAAAACAGTATGTATTATTTAGTGGAGATAAAGTATCTAAGCAAAACATATAAACCAAAATAGACTCCTAAGAACCAAGGATCTTCACTAATCCAGAACTCTCCAGCATGCTTCAGTGAGAAGCCTCACAACCTTCATTTGAAAACCACAAAATCCGCATTGGTTAGAACCGGAGGTTTTCAGTATGGTAACAGTGCCCACATATCTAACATGTAATGTCCTGGGAAAGCCGAAGGCAATCTTAGAACTTCCAACAGATAAATCAAAGCTTATAAATAGGCTAAACCATAAATGGCAACTAACTAAAGATCTTCAGTCTAACTAATACTTCCCTTTCCAAATCCTTCAGACCTCCTAACCACCAGCAGGAGTATAATATGGCAGACACAGTTATATCAGACAAGAGATATATCAGATATGGCATTTAGATAATTAGCAAGTAATATGCAGTCAATTAGGCAATCTCAAACAATTCAATACCCACACTGTTGTTTATCCACGGAGGAGAGCTCATCCGGAACTTTCACAGTGTCTGGCCACACTTACGACATAGGGTCAGCAGAGTATCGAGTCTCCACTTGGAGCACGTGGTGGCTAGCCACTGCTTTCTCCCAAGAAAACCCATATCTTAGATAGTAGAAGTGCAACATTCACATTTCATTCGATATGCATATATGCAATTATACTCGGCCATAATTCAATAATGACTCCGCCGTAACTCAGTAACTTAGCCATCTGGCTCATAATTCAATTTATATCCAGTCAATTTATTAACAAATACAGCCCATCGGCTCATGGAACATAAAGCACTTCCACTGCCATCCTCCATATCTCATAAAATCATATTTGATCATCATTGATCATTATTTCTCCCCTTTCTTCATTCACAAGTTACCAAACTCCCTAGCTTCTTTCCTATCGCTAGGCATATCATAATGATTTGAGACATAAGGGGTGAGATCGAAGGCTTAGAAGTATGAAATTTGGCTTTTAAAATTCAAAAATTAACTTTGGGGTGAAAACAGGGTCACACGTGCACTTTGACCACGTGCACGCGTGGAAAAGCCAAAAAGTGCATCGACGCGTATGCGTCGCCCATGCGCACGCATGGATGGGAGAGAAGCCAAGCGACGCCTATGCGTTAGCCACGCGTACGCGTGGGTGCATTTTGTGCCCCACGCACAAAACCAGCACAATTCTCGCATAACTCTCGAGAAGTTGGCTGGTGGTGCACGAAATTGTGATTACACTTTTGCAACTCTGCACAACTAACTAGCAAGTGCACTCGGTCATCCAAGTAATACCTTAAGTGAGTAAGGGTCGATCCAACGGAGATTGCCGGCTTGAAGCAAGCTATAGTTATCTTGTAAATCTTAGTCAGGAGATTAGTGATAAAAATGATTTTGTTTATGAAAAGTAAATAACATGAAATAAATAATACTTGTAATTCAGTAATGAGGAACAGGTTGAGGTTCCGGAGATGCTCTGTCATCTGAATCTCTGCTTTCCTACTGTCTTCTTCTCCAAACACGGATGGCTTCCTTCCATGGCAGGCTGTATGATCCTCTAAGTGAAAATGGTCCAAGTACGGTTTCTGCACGGCTAATCAACAGTCAGATTTCTCATCTCGGATGAAAAATACCAGGCACAGCTATCACACGGCTAATCATCTGTCGGTTCTCACTTGTGTCGGAAGAGGATCTCTCTATCCTTTTGCACACTGTCACTGCGTCCAACATTCGTGAGTTTGAAGCTCCTTACAGTCATCCCCTTCCAGATCTTACTCGGAATACCACAGACAAGGTTTAGACTTTTCGGATCTCAGAAATGCTGCCAATTGGTTCTAGCCTCTACCACGAAGGTTCTAATCTCACAGACTCGGCCTGTGGATCAGAGACCCAAGAGATACGCACTCAAGCTGTCGCCCAATGACTACATTGAGCTCAGATAGAACGGGAGTGGTTGTCAGGCACGCGTTCATAAGGTTGAGGATAATGATGAGTGTCACGAATCATCATATTCTCTATTTTGAAGTACGAGTGAGTATCTTAGAATAAAATCAAGCATGATTGAATAGAAAACAATAGTAATTGCAATAATCCATTAAAACACAGCAGAGCTCCTCACCCCCACCTATGGGGTTTAGAGACTCATGCCTTAGAAGATACAATATGAGATGTAAAATGTCATCCGTTCCAAAATGAATCTCTAAAAGTAATTTTTATACTAAACTAGTAACCTAGGCTTACAAAAAATGAGTAACTAAGTGCAGACAGTGCAGAAATCCACTTCCGGGGTCCATTTGGTGAGTGTTTAGGCTGAGCTTTGAAGCTTTCACGTACATAGGTGGTGGACGAAATTGTGATCTACGTTCTTTGGATTTTGAATGAAAACTTTATTATGGCACTGGTTGAATTCACAACTCCGTTCAACTAACCAGCAAGTGTACTGGGTCGTCCAAGTAATAAACCTTACGTGAGTAAGGGTCGAATCCACAGAGATTGTTGGTATGAAGCAAGCTATGGTCACCTTGTAAATCTCAGTTGGGCAGATTAAAGGGTAATTGTGATTATTGGAATAAATAATAAAAAGGAATAATAAAAGGGATAGAATACTTATGCAGATTCATTGGTGGGAATTTCAGATAAGTGGATGGAGATGCTGTAGAGCCCAAGGACGCCTACTCTCCTACTGCTTCTACTCAATCCTTCTTACTCCTTTCCATGGCAAGCTTTGTATAGGGGTTCACCATCAACTGTGGCTACTTTCATCCTCTCGGGAAAATGATCCTATGCGGTTGTCAGTCGCACGGCTAATCGTCTGGAGGCATCACCCATGGCTGATGGCTACATCCCATCCTCGCAGTGAAAACTAATGCTCACGCACTCTGTCACAGTACGGCTAATCACTGGTTGGTTCCCGCTCCTACTGGAATAGAATCCCTTGATTCTTTTGTGTCTGTCACTAACGCCCAGCAGGTTACAAGTTTGAAGCACGTCACAGTCATTCATTACCGGAATCCTACTCGGAATACCACAGACAAGGTTAGACTTTCTGGATTCCCAGGATCCTACTCGGAATACCACAGACAAGGTGAGACTTTCCGGATCCTCATAAATGCCGCCATCTATCTAGCTTATACCACGAAGATTCTGTTGGGGAATCTAAGAGATACACGTTCAAGCTCTGTTTCATGTAGAACGGAAGTGGTTGTCAATCACACGCGTTCATAAGTGAGAATGATAATGAGGGTAATTTGACTCATAACATTCATCATGTTCTTGGGTACGAATGAATATCTTGGAATAAGAATAAGAGAGATTTGAATAAAAGATAATAGAATTGCATTAATACTTGAGGTACAGCAGAGCTCCACACCCTTAATCTATGGTGTGCAGAAACTCCACCGTTGAAAATATATAAGTAAAAGAGGTTCAGGCATGGCCGAATGGCCAGCCCTCTCCTAACGTGATCAATGATCTCCTAAGATGAAGAATAAAATAGAACTGAGACCAAAGATGTCTAATACAATAGATAAATGTCCTATATATACTAGACTAGCTACTAGGGTTTACATGAGTAAGTATTTGATGCATAAATCCACTTCCGGGGCCCACTTGGTGTATGTTTGGGCTGAGCTTGATCAATCCACGAGCTGAGGCTTCTCTTGGAGTTGAACTCCGAGTTATGACGTGTTTTGGGCGTTCAACTCCGGATCATGACGTTTTTCTGGCGTTTAACTCCAGACAGCAGCATGAACTTGGCGTTCAACGCCAAGTTACGTCGTCAATCTTCGAATAAAGCATGGACTATTATATATTGCTGGAAAGCCCTGGATGTCTACTTTCCAACACTGTTGAGAGCGCGCCAATTGGAGTTCTGTAGCTCCAGAAAATCTATTTTGAGTGCAGGGAGGTCAGATTCCAACAGCATCAGCAGTCCTTTTGTCAGCCTTCTTCAGAGTTTTGCTCAAGTCCCTCAATTTCAGCCAGAATTTACCTGAAATCACAGAAAAACACACAAACTCATAGTAAAGTCCAGAAATGTGAATTTAACATAAAAACTAATGAAAACATCCCTAAAAGTAGCTCAAACTTACTAAAAACTATATAAAAACAATGCCAAAAAGCGTATAAATTATCCGCTCATCACAACACCAAACTTAAATTGTTGCTTGTCCCCAAGCAACTGAAAATCAAATAGGATAAAAGAAGAGAATATACTATAAATTCCAGAATATCAATGAATATTAATTTAATTAGATGAGCGGGACTTGTAGCCTTTTGCTTCTGAACAGTTTTGGCATCTCACTTTCTCCTTTGTAGTTTAGAGTGATTGGCTTCTCTAGGAACTTAGAATTTCGGATAGTGTTATTGACTTTCCTAGTTAAGCATGTTGATTCTTGAACACAGCTACTTATGAGTCTTGGCCGTGGCCCTAAGCACTTTGTTTTCCAGTATTACCACCGGATACACAAATGCCACAGACACATAACTGGGTGAACCTTTTCAGATTGTGACTTAGCTTTGCTAGAGTCCCCAGTTAGTGGTGTCCAGAGCTCTTAAGCACACTCTTTTCACTTGGACCTTCATGACACAAGCACATGGTTAGGGACAGCTTGATTTAGCCGCTTAGGCCTGGATTTAATTTCCTTGGGCCCTCCTATCCATTGATGCTCAAAGCCTTGGATCCTTTTTACCCTTGCCTTTTGGTTTTAAGGGCTATTGGCTTTTTCTACTGCTCCTTCTTTTTCTATATTCTCTTTTTTTTTTCGAATGCTTCTTCTTTTTCACTACTTTTTCTTGCTTCAAGAATCAATTCATGAATTTTTTTCAGATTACCAATAACATTTCTCTTTGTTCATCATTCTTTCAAGAGCCAACAATTTTAACACTCATAAACAACAAGATCAAAAATATGCACTGTTCAAGCATTTATTCAGAAAACAAAAAGTATTGTCACCACATCAATATAATTAAATTAAATTCAATAATAATTTCGAAAATTATGTACTTCTTGTTCTTTTGAATTAAAACATTTTTCATTTAAGAGAGGTGAAAGACTAATGGATTTTATTCATAGCTTTAAGGCATGGTTACACACTAATGATCATGAAGTAGAGACACAAAACATAGATAAACATAATACTTAAAAACCGAAAACAGAAAGAAATAAAGAACAAGGAATGAATCCACCTCTAGTGGCGTCTTCTTCTTGAAGGACCAATGATGTTCTTCAACTCTTCTATGTCCCTTCCTTGCCTTTGTTGCTCCTCCCTCATTGCTCTTTGATCTTCTCTTATTTCTTGGAGAGTGAGGGCGTGTTCATGGTGTTCCACCCTTAATTGTTCCACATTATGGCTCAAATCTTCTAAGGAGGTGCTGAGTTGCTCCCAATAGGTGTTGGGAGGAAAGTGCATTCCTTGAGGCATTTGTTGATGATGAACTTCCTCATGTTCTTCTTGAGGGCCGTGAGGAACTTCTCTTGTTTGCTCCATCCTTTTCTTGGTGATGGGCTTGTCTTCTTCAATGGAGACATCTCCATCTATGATAACTCCAGCTGAGTAACAAAGATGACATATAAGGTGGGGGAAGGCTAGCCGTGCCATGTATGAAGGCTTGTCAGCTATTTTGTAGAGTTCATTGGAGATGACTTCATGAACTTCCACTTCCTCTCCAATCATGATGCTATGAATCATGATGGCCCGATCCACAGTAACTTCAGATCGGTTGCTTGTAGGGATGATGGATCTTTGGATGAACTCCAACCATCCTCTAGCTACAGGCTTGAGGTCCAGTCTTCTTAGTTGGACCGGTTTGCCTTTGGAGTCTATTCTCCATTGGGCGCCTTCCACACATATATCCCTTAGGACTTGGTCCAACCTTTGATTAAAGTTGACCCTTCTTGTGTAGGGGCGTTCATCACCTTGCATCATGGGTAGATGGAATGCCAACCTCACATTTTCCGGACTGAAATCTAAGTATTTCCCCCGAACCATTGTGATATAGTTCTTTGGATTCGGGTTCATACTTTGATCATGGTTCCTAGTGATCCATGCATTGGAATAGAACTCTTGAACCATCAATATTCCGACTTGTTGCATGGGGTTGGTTATGACTTCCCAACCTCTTCTTTGGATTTCATGTCGGATTTCCGGATACTCATTCTTTTTGAGCTTGAAAGGGACCTCGGGGATCACCTTCTTCTTTGCCACAACATCATAGAAGTGGTCTTGATGGCTTTTGGAGATGAATCTCTCCTTCTCCCATGACTCGGAGGTGGAAGCTTTTGTCTTCCCTTTCCCTTTTCTAGAGGATACTCCGGCCTTAGGTGCCATTGATGGTAATGGAAAAACAAAAAGCTTATGCTTTTACCACACCAAACTTAAAATTTTGCTCGCCCTCGAGCAAGAAAGAAAAGAAAAGTAGAAGAAGAAGAAGACAATAGAGTAGAGAGAAGGAGAAGAAGGTTCGGCTAGGTGGGAGAATATGGGGTTGGTGTTGGGTGAAAATGAAGAAGAAAGGAAAGGTATTTATAGGGAGAGGGAGGGTGGGAGTTTGGCCATTTTGGGTGGGAAAGGGTGGGAAATTGAATTTGAATTTCATGAGGGTAGGTGGGGTTTATGGGGAAGAGGAGGTTGATGTGAATGGTGAATGGGGTAATTGGGAAGAGGAGTTGAGGTGATTGGTGAAGGTTTTTGGGAAGTGTGATATGGGGAAGAGTGAAAATGAGATTTGGATTAGGAGAGTGTGATTAGGATTAAAAGAAAAGGTAGGAATATGGTAGGTGGGGATCCTGTGGGGTCCACAGATCCTGAGGGGGATCCTGTGGGGTCCACAGATCCTGAAGTGAAAAGAAATACCATTCCTTCACCATATAGGCATGTAAATTGCCTTCGTGCATCATTCTGGCGTTCAAACGCCCATTGGTGCACGTTCTGGGTGTTCAATGCCCATGTAATGCATGTTTCTGGCGTTGAACGCCAGTTTCATGCTTGTTGCTGGCGTTCAGCGCCAGTTTGTCCTCTCTGTGCACATTCCTGGCGTTAAACGCCAGGTTGTTGCTTGTTTCTGGCGTTCAGCGCCAGAATGGTGCTCTGTTCTGGCGTTGAACGCCAGCCAGATGCATCTTACTGGCGTTGAACGCCAGTCTGCGCTACCTCCAGGGTGGAAATTTTTTTTCTTCTGTTTTTGACTCTGTTTTTAATTTTTTTTTGATTTTTTCGTGACTCCTCATGATCATGTACCTAATTAAACACAAAAATAACAAAGAAACAAAATAAAATAAAATTAGATAAATAAAATTGGGTTGCCTCCCAACAAGCGCTTCTTTAATGTCAATAGCTTGACAGTGACTCTCATGGAGCCACAAGATGATCAGGTCAATTTTTGTGTGTAGTCCCAACACCAAACTTAGAGTTTGGATATGGGGTTTGAACACCAAACTTAGAGTTTGGTTGTGGCCTCACAACACCAAACTTAGAGTTTGACTGTGTGGGTTCTTCTTGACTCTGAACTGAGAGAAGCTCTTCCTGCTTACTCTCTTTTGTCACAGAAGGATGGCCATGTGCTTTAAACACAAGGTAGTCCCCATTCAATTGAAGGACTAACTCACCTCTGTTGACATCTATCACAGCTTCTGCTGTGGCTAGGAAAGGTCTTCCAAGGATGATGTAATCATCCTCTTCCTTCCTAGTGTCTAAGATTATGAAATCAGCAAGGATGTAAAGGCCTTCAACCTTCACTAGTACGTCCTCTACTATTCCATAAGCTTGTCTCAATGACTTATCTGCTAATTGCAATGAGAACAAGGCAGGTTGTACCTCAATGATCCCCAGCTTCTCCATTACAGAGAGTGGCATAAGATTTATCCCTGACCCCAGATCACATAGAGCTTTTTCAAAGCTCATGGTGCCAATGGTACAAGGTATTGAGAACTTGCCAGGATCTTGCTTCTTTTGAGGTAGAGTTCTCTGAATCCAAGTATCTAATTCACTAATGAGCAAGGGAGGCTCACTTTCCCAAGTCTCATTACCAAACAACTTGGCATTCAGCTTCATGATAGCTCCTAAGTATTGAGCAACTTGCTCTCCAGTCACATCTTCATCCTCTTCAGAGGATGAATAGTCTTCAGAGCTCATGAATGGCAGAAGGAGATTTAATGGAATCTCTATGGTTTCTGTATGAGCCTCAGATTCCTCAGGATTCTTAATAGGAAACTCCTTCTTGCTTGAAGGACATCCCAGGAGGTCTTCCTCACTAGGATTTTCGTCCTCCTCCTCCCCTATGCATTCGGCCACTTTGATTAAATCAATGGCCTTGCACTCTCCATTTGGATTTTCTTCTGTATTGCTTGGGAGAGTACTGGGAGGAGTTTCAATAACTTTCTTACTCAGCTGGCCCACTTGTGCCTCCAAATTTCTAATGGAAGATCTGGTTTCATTCATGAAACTGAAAGTGGCCTTTGACAGATCAGAGACTATATTAACTAAATTAGAGGTGTTTTGTTCAGAATTCTCTGTCTGTTGCTGAGAAGATGATGGATATGGCTTGCTATTGCCCAGCCTATTGCGCCCACCATTTTTAAAGCCTTGTTGGGGCTTTTGTTGATCCTTCCAAGAGAAATTTGGATGATTTCTCCATGATAGATTATAGGTGTTTCCATAAGGTTCACCCATATAATTAACCTCTGCCATGGCAGGGTTCTCAGGATCATAAGCTTCTTCAGAAGCTACCTCTCTAGTACTGTTGGATGCATGTTGCAATCCATTCAGATTTTGAGAGATTATGTTGACCTGTTGAGTCAACATTTTGTTCTGAGCCAATATGGCATTCAGAGCATCAATTTCAAGAACTCCTTTCTTCTGAGGTATCCCATTATTCACGAAATTCCTCTAAGAGGTATACATGAACTGGTTGTTTGCAACCATGTCAATGAGTTCTTGAGCCTCTTCAGGCGTTTTCTTCAGGTGAATAGATCCACCTGCAGAATGATCCAGTGACATTTTCGAAAATTCAGAGAGACCATAATAGAATATATCTAATAGGGTCCATTCTGAAAACATGTCAGATGGACATCTTTTGGTCAGCTGCTTGTATCTTTCCCAAGCTTCATAGAGGGATTCACCATCTTTTTGTTTGAAGGTTTGAACATCCACTCTCAGCTTGCTCAACTTTTGAGGAGGAAAGAATTTATCCAAGAAGGCAGTGACCAGCTTATCCCATGAGTCCAGGCTATCCTTAGGTTGTGAATCCAACCATATTCTAGCTCTGTCTCTAACAGCAAAAGGGAAAAGCATGAGTCTGTAGACTTCAGGATCAACTCCATTCGTCTTTACAGTCTCACAGATCTGCAAGAACTCGGTTAAGAACTGATAAGGATCTTCAGATGGAAGTCCATAAAACTTGCAGTTTTGTTGCATTAATGCAACTAGTTGAGGCTTAAGCTCAAAGTTATTGGCTCCAATGGCAGGAATGGAGATGCTTCTTCCATCAAACTTGGACGTTGGCTTTGTGAAGTCACCAAGCATTCTCCTTGCATTATTATTATTATTATTTTCGGCTGCCATGTCCTTCTCTTGTTCGAAAATTTCTGAAAGGTTATTTCTGGATTGTTGTAATTTAGCTTCTCTTAATTTTCTCTTCAGAGTCCTTTCAGGTTCTGGATCAATTTCAACAAGAGTGCCTTTTTCCCTGTTCCTGCTCATATGAAAGAGAAGAAAACAAGAAAAGAAAGAGGAATCCTCTATGTCACAGTATAGAGATTCCTTTATGTTAGTAGAAGAAGAAAGGGGTGAAGAATCCAAATACCAGGGATATAAGAAGTTTGGATTCTTAGATGAAGAGAGGTGAGGAGAAGTGTGAGTAATTAATTAATTAAATAGAATAAGAAAAGAGAAGAGAAATTTCGAAAATAAAATTTGAAAAAGGGGTTAGTATTTTCGAAAATTAAAGATGAAATATAACTAAAATTAAAAATTTAAAACAAAAAGAATTTTTGAAAAAGAGAGGGAGAATTTTCGAAAATTAGAGAGGAAAAAGTAGTTAGGTGGTTTTGAAAAAGATAAGAAACAAACAAAAAGTTAGTTAGTTGATTGGAAAAGATTTGAAATCAAATTTTGAAAAAGATAAGAAGATAAGAAGTTAGATAAGATATTTTGAAATCAAATTTTGAAAAAGATAAATTTTTTTTTTGAAAAAGATAAGATAAAAAGATAAAAAGATTTTTAAGAAAAAGATATTTTGAAAAAGATTTAATTTTAAAAATTACTTAACTAACAAGAAACTACAAGATAGGATTCTAGAATTTAAAGATTGAACCTTTCTTAACAAGAAAGTAACAAACTTCAAATTTTTTGAACCACTCACATTAATTGTTAGCTTAATTTTCGAAAAATTGATAAAAGATAAGAAAAAGATTTTGAAAATATTTTGAAAAATGATTTTTGAAATTTTCGAAAATTATATAAAAAAAGAAAAAGATATGATTTTTGAAAAAGATTTTGAAAAGATAAGATTTTTAAAATTGAAATTTTGACTTGACTTGTAAGAAACAACTAATTTTAAAAATTTTTGACCAAGTCAACCCAAAATTTCAAAAATTTAGAGGAAAATAAGGAAAAGATATTTTTTTTGATTTTTGAATTTTTAATTGTGAGAGAGAAAAACAACAAAAAGACTCAATGCATGAAATTTTTAGATCAAAACAATGAATGCATGCAAGAATGCTATGAATGTCAAGATGAACACCAAGAACACTTTGAAGATCATGATGAACATCAAGAACATTATTTTGAAAAATTTTTGATGCAAAGAAAACATGCAAGACACCAAACTTAGAAATCTTTAATGCATGGAAAATATGAATGCAAAAGTGCACAAGAAAAACAAGGAAAGACACAAAACAAGAAATCATCAAGATCAAACAAGAAGACTTGTCAAGAACAACTTGAAGATCATGAAGAACACTATGAATGCATGGGATTTTCGAAAATTGCAAGAAAAATTTTTAAAAGCATGCAATTGACACTAAACTTAAAATTTGACTCAAGACTCAAACAAGAAACACAAAATATTTTTTATTTTTATGATTTTCTAATTTTTTTTGTATTTTTATTATTTTTTTCGAAAATATTTTTTTTGGAAACACGAAAAATAAAAGAAAAATTTTTGAAAAAGATTTTTGAAAAGAAAGTTACCTAATCTGAGCAACAAGATGAACCGTCAGTTGTCCATACTCGAACAATCCCCGGCAACGGCGCCAAAAACTTGGTGGACGAAATTGTGATCTACGTTCTTTGGATTTTGAATGAAAACTTTATTATGGCACAGGTTGAATTCACAACTCCGTTCAACTAACCAGCAAGTGTACTGGGTCGTCCAAGTAATAAACCTTACGTGAGTAAGGGTCGAATCCACAGAGATTGTTGGTATGAAGCAAGCTATGGTCACCTTGTAAATCTCAGTTGGGCAGATTAAAGGATAATTGTGATTATTGGAATAAATAATAAAAAGGAATAATAAAAGGGATAGAATACTTATGCAGATTCATTGGTGGGAATTTCAGATAAGTGGATGGAGATGCTGTAGAGCCCAAGGACGCCTACTCTCCTACTGCTTCTACTCAATCCTTCTTACTCCTTTCCATGGCAAGCTTTGTATAGGGGTTCACCATCAACTGTGGCTACTTTCATCCTCTCGGAAAAATGATCCTATGCGGTTGTCAGTCGCACGGCTAATCGTCTGGAGGCATCACCCATGGCTGATGGCTACATCCCATCCTCGCAGTGAAAACTAATGCTCACGCACTCTGTCACAGTACGGCTAATCACTGGTTGGTTCCCGCTCCTACTGGAATAGAATCCCTTGATTCTTTTGCGTCTGTCACTAACGCCCAGCAGGTTACAAGTTTGAAGCACGTCACAGTCATTCATTACCGGAATCCTACTCGGAATACCACAGACAAGGTTAGACTTTCCGGATTCCCAGGATCCTACTCGGAATACCACAGACAAGGTGAGACTTTTCGGATCCTCATAAATGCCGCCATCTATCTAGCTTATACCACGAAGATTCTGTTGGGGAATCTAAGAGATACACGTTCAAGCTCTGTTTCATGTAGAACGGAAGTGGTTGTCAATCACACGCGTTCATAAGTGAGAATGATAATGAGGGTAATTTGACTCATAACATTCATCATGTTCTTGGGTACGAATGAATATCTTGGAATAAGAATAAGAGAGATTTGAATAAAAGATAATAGAATTGCATTAATACTTGAGGTACAGCAGAGCTCCACACCCTTAATCTATGGTGTGCAGAAACTCCACCGTTGAAAATACATAAGTAAAAGAGGTTCAGGCATGGCCGAATGGCCAGCCCTCTCCTAACGTGATCAATGATCTCCTAAGATGAAGAATAAAACAGAACTGAGACCAAAGATGTCTAATACAATAGATAAATGTCCTATATATACTAGACTAGCTACTAGGGTTTACATGAGTAAGTATTTGATGCATAAATCCACTTCCGGGGCCCACTTGGTGTATGTTTGGGCTGAGCTTGATCAATCCACGAGCTGAGGCTTCTCTTGGAGTTGAACTCCGAGTTATGACGTGTTTTGGGCGTTCAACTCCGGATCATGACGTTTTTCTGGCGTTTAACTCCAGACAGCAGCATGAACTTGGCGTTCAACGCCAAGTTACGTCGTCAATCTTCGAATAAAGCATGGACTATTATATATTGCTGGAAAGCCCTGGATGTCTACTTTCCAACACTGTTGAGAGCGCGCCAATTGGAGTTCTGTAGCTCCAGAAAATCTATTTTGAGTGCAGGGAGGTCAGATTCCAACAGCATCAGCAGTCCTTTTGTCAGCCTTCTTCAGAGTTTTGCTCAAATCCCTCAATTTCAGCCAGAATTTACCTGAAATCACAGAAAAACACACAAACTCATAGTAAAGTCCAGAAATGTGAATTTAACATAAAAACTAATGAAAACATCCCTAAAAGTAGCTCAAACTTACTAAAAACTATATAAAAACAATGCCAAAAAGCGTATAAATTATCCGCTCATCAATAGGCCATTCTTGGAGTTAAACGCCAGCTTGAGTGCCAATTTGGGCATTTAACTCCAATTTTGATGCCAGTTCTGGCGTTTTACGCCAAAAAAGGGTCTCTAGCTGGCGTTTAACGCCAGTTTGGGCCATCATATCTTGGACAAAGTATGGACTATTAAACATTGCTGGAAAGCCCAAGATGTCTACTTTCTAACGCATTTGAGAGCGCATCAATTGGGCTTCTGTAGCTCTAGAAAATCCATTTCGAGTGAAGGAGGATCAGAATCCAACAGCATCTGCAGTCCTTTCTCAGCCTCTGAATTAGATTTTTGCTCAGGTCCCTCAATTTCAGCCAGAAAAAACTTGAAATTACAGAAAAACACACCAACTCATAGTAAAGTCCAAAAATGTGATTTTTTCATAGAAACTAATTAAAATATAATAAAAAGTAACTAAAATATACTAAAAACTACCTACATATAATGCCAAAAAGCGTATAAATTATCCGCTCATCAACTGGGCATTTGGTGCAGCACACCGACGCGTACGCATCGACCACGTGAATGCGTGGGTGGTGAATTCACAATTTCAAACCCCAATCTTCCGACAGGCATAACTTCTTCATTTCAAATGATTTTTCACTCGTTCTTCGAATGGCATAAACATCCCGGATCCAATTTCATTTCTAAACAAGTTTGACACAAATCGGGGATTTGAAACCCAAGTTATGCTCCTTCAAAGTATGCCCAAATACCACATTTTTATACAAAACCACAAAGTGCCATTTCCAAAACAAACTAATTTCAACCCTTTTTAAAATCAACCAAAACTTACCAAAAATCAACCTCAAGCTTCCTCAACTCATACATTCACATTTTTACCAAAATTCACAAAACCACCATCCCACCATTTTAACCCTTGATGAGCGGATAATTTATACGTTTTTTGGCATTGTTTTTATATAGTTTTTAGTGAGTTTAAGCTACTTTTAGGGATGTTTTCATTAGTTTTTATGTTAAATTCACATTTCTGGACTTTACTATGAGTTTGTGTGTTTTTCTGTGATTTCAGGTAAATTCTGGCTGAAATTGAGGGATTTGAGCAAAACTCTGAAGAAGGCTGACAAAAGGACTGCTGATGCTGTTGGAATCTGACCACCCTGCACTCGAAATGGATTTTCTGGAGCTACAGAACTCCAATTGGTGCGCTCTCAACGGCGTTGGAAAGTAGACATCCAGGGCTTTCCAGAAATATATAATAGTCCAAACTTTATTCGAAGAATGACGACGTAACTTGGCGTTGAACGCCAAGTACACGCTGCTGTCTGGAGTTAAACGCCAGAAAAACGTCATGATCCGGAGTTGAACGCCCAAAACACGTCATAACTCGGAGTTCAACTCCGAGAAATGCCTCAGCTCGTGGATTAATCAAGCTCAGCCCAAGCATACACCAAGTGGGCCCCGGAAGTGGATTTATGCATCAATTACTTACTCATGTAAACCCTAGGAGCTAGTCTAAGTATATATAGAACATTTATCTATTGTATTAGAGGTCTTTTGACCACGTTTCATCTTTGGTCTCAGTTTTGTTTTATTCTTCATCTTAGGAGATCATTGATCATGTTAGGAGAGGGCTGGCCATTCGGCCATGCCTGAACCCCTTTTGCTTATGTATTTTCAACGGTGGAGTTTCTGCAAACCATAGATTAAGGGTGTGGAGCTCTGCTGTACCTCAAGTATTAATGCAATTCTATCATCTTTTATTCAAATCTCTCTTATTCTTATTCCAAGATATTCATTCGTACCCAAGAACATGATGAATGTTATGAGTCAAATTACCCTCATTATCATTCTCACTTATGAACGTACGTGATTGACAACCACTTCCGTTCTACATGAAACAGAGCTTGAATGCATATCTCTTAGATTCCCCAACAGAATCTTCGTGGTATAAGCTAGATAGATGGCGGCATTTATGAGGATCCGGAAAGTCTCACCTTGTCTGTGGTATTCCGAGTAGGATCCTGGGAATCCGGAAAGTCTAACCTTGTCTGTGGTATTCCGAGTAGGATTCCGGTAATGAATGACTGTGACGTGCTTCAAACTTGTAACCTGCTGGGCGTTAGTGACAGACGCAAAAGAATCAATGGATTCTATTCCAGTAGGAGCGGGAACCAACCGGTGATTAGCCGTACTGTGACAGAGTGCGTGAGCATTAGTTTTCACTGCGAGGATGGGATGTAGCCATCAGCCATGGGTGATGCCTCCAGACGATTAGCCGTGCGACTGACAACCGCATCGGATCATTTTCCCGAGAGGATGAAAGTAGCCACAGTTGATGGTGAACCCCTATACAAAGCTTGCCATGGAAAGGAGTAAGAAAGACTGAGTAGAAGCAGTAGGAGAGCAGGCGTCCTTGAGCCATGCAGCATCTCCATTCACTTATCTGAAATTCTCACCAATGAATCTGCATAAGTATTCTATCCCTTTTATTATTGCTTTTTATTTATTATTTAGTCCAATAATCACAATTACCCTTTAATCTGCCTGACTGAGATTTACAAGGTGACCATAGCTTGCTTCATACCAACAATCTCTGTGGGATCGACCCTTACTCACGTAAGGTTTATTACTTGGACGACCCAGTACACTTGCTGGTTAGTTGAACGGAGTTGTGTCCACTCGTGCCAAAAATCCTAAGTTCCACAATTCTACATTAAATGCAAATCAAAGAACAGTGATCACAATTTCGTCCACCAAGTTTTTGGCGCCGTTGCCGGGGATTGTTCGAGTATGGACAACTGACGGTTCATCTTGTTGCTCAGATTAGGTAATTTTCTTTCCAAAAATCTTTTTCAAAAATTTTTCTTTTATTTTTCGTTTTTCCAAAAATATTTTCGAAAAAAATTAATAAAAATACAAAAAAATTAGAAAATCATAAAAATCAAAAAAATATTTTGCGTTTCTTGTTTGAGTCTTGTGTTAATTTTTAAGTTTGGTGTCAATTGCATGCTGTTAAAATTTTTCTTGCATTTTTTCGAAAATCTCATGCATTCATAGTGTTCTTCATGATCTTCAAGTTGTTCTTGATAAGTCCTCTTGTTTGATCTTGATGTTTTCTTATTTTGTGTCTTTCCTTGTTTTTCTTGTGCACTTTTGCATTCATATTTTTCATGCATTAAAAATTTCTAAGTTTGGTGTCTTGCATGTTTTCTTTGCATCAAAAATTTTTCAAAATTATGTTCTTGATGTTCATCATGATCTTCAAAGTGTTCTTGGTGTTCATCTTGACATTCATAGCATTCTTGCATGCATTCATTGTTTTGATCAAAAAATTTCATGCATTGAGTATTTTTGTTGTTTTTCTCTTTCATAATTAAAAATTCAAAAATCAAAAAAATATCTTTTCCTTATTTTCCTCCAAATTTTCGAAATTTTGGGTTGACTTGGTCAAAAATTTTCAAAATTAGTTGTTTCTTACAAGTCAAGTCAAAATTTCAATTTTAAAAATCTTATCTTTTCAAAATCTTTTTCAAAAATCATATCTTTTTCAATTTTTTTATTTTTTTCGAGAATTTTAAAAATTAATTTTCAAAAATCTTTTTCTTATCTTTTATATCATATTTTCAAAAATTAAGCTAACAATTAATGTGATTGGTTCAAAAATTTGAAGTTTGTTACTTTCTTGTTAAGAAAGGTTCAATCTTTAAGTTCTAGAATCTTATCTTGTAGTTTCTTGTTAGTTAAGTAATTTTAAAAATTAAATCTTTTTCAAAATATCTTTTTCTTAAAAATCTTTTTATCTTTTTTTTATCTTATCTTTTTCAAAAACTTTATCTTTTTCAAAATTTGATTTCAAAATATCTTATCTAACTTCTTATCTTCTTATCTTTTTCAAAATTTGATTTCAAATCTTTTTCAATCAACTAACTAACTTTTTGTTTGTTTCTTATCTTTTTCAAAACTACCTAACTACTTCTCCCTCTCTAATTTTCGAAAATTCTCCCTTTCTTTTTCGAAAATTCTTTTTGTTTTAAATTTTTAATTTTAATTCATCTTTAATTTTCGAAAATACTAACCCCTTTTTCAAAAATTATTTTCGAAAATTCTCTTCTCTTTTCTTCTTCTATTTAATTATTTAATTACTAACACTTCTCTTCACCTCTCCTCATCCAAAAATCTGAATCCTTCCTTCTTCTTTCTTATACCCCTTTCTTCTTCTACTAACATAAAGGAATCTCTATACTGTGACATAGAGGATTCCTCTTTCTTTTCTTGTTTTCTTCTCTTTCATATGAGCAGGAACAGGGAAAAAGGCACTCTTGTTGAAGTTGATCCAGAACCTGAAAGGACTCTGAAGAGAAAATTAAGAGAAGCTAAATTACAACAATCCAGAAACAACCTTTCAGAAGTTTTCGAACAAGAGAAAGACATGGCAGCCGAAAATAATAATAATAATAATGCAAGGAGAATGCTTGGTGACTTCACAAAGCCAACATCCAAGTTTGATGGAAGAAGCATCTCCATTCCTGCCATTGGAGCCAATAACTTTGAGCTTAAGCCTCAACTAGTTGCATTAATGCAACAAAACTGCAAATTCTATGGACTTCCATCTGAAGATCCTTATCAGTTTTTAACTGAGTTCTTGCAGATCTGTGAGACTGTAAAAACGAATGGAGTTAATCCTGAAGTCTACAGACTCATGCTTTTCCCTTTTGCTGTAAGAGACAGAGCTAGAATATGGTTGGATTCACAACCTAAGGATAGCCTGGACTCATGGGATAAGCTGGTCACTGCCTTCTTGGATAAATTCTTTCCTCCTCAAAAGCTGAGCAAGCTAAGAGTGGATGTTCAAACCTTCAAGCAAAAAGATGGTGAATCCCTCTATGAAGCTTGGGAAAGATACAAGCAGCTGACCAAAAGATGTCCATCTGACATGTTTTCAGAATGGACCCTATTAGATATATTCTATTATGGTCTCTTTGAATTTTCGAAAATGTCACTAGATCATTCTGCAGGTGGATCTATTCACCTGAAGAAAATGCCTGAAGAGGCTCAAGAACTCATTGACATGGTTGCAAACAACCAGTTCATGTATACCTCTGAGAGGAATTCCGTGAATAATGGGATACCTCAGAAGAAAGGAGTTCTTGAAATTGATGCTCTGAATGCCATATTGGCTCAGAACAAAATGTTGAATCAACAGGTCAACATAATCTCTCAAAATCTGAATGGATTGCAACATGCATCCAACAGCACAAGAGAGGCAGCTTCTGAAGAAGCTTATGATCCGGAGAACCCTGCCATGGCAGAGGTTAATTACATGGGTGAACCTTATGGAAATACCTATAACCCATCATGGAGAAATCATCCCAATTTCTCCTGGAAGGATCAACAAAAGCCTCAACAAGGCTTTAACAATGGTGGACGCAATAGGCTGAGCAATAGTAAGCCATATCCATCATCTTCTCAGCAACAGACAGAGAATTCAGAACAAAACACTTCTAATTTAGCCAATATAGTCTCTGATCTGTCAAAGGCCACTTTCAGTTTCATGAATGAAACAAGATCCTCCATTAGAAATTTGGAGGCACAAGTGGGCCAGCTGAGTAAGAAAGTCATTGAAACTCCTCCCAGTATTCTCCCAAGCAATACAGAAGAAAATCCAAAAGGAGAATGCAAGGCCATTGACTTAGTCAATGTGGCCGAATGCACAAAGGAGGAGGAGGATGAAAATCCTAGTAAGGAAGACCTCCTGGGACGTCCTTCAAGCAAGAAGGAGTTTCCTATTAAGGATCCAGAGGAATCTGAGGCTCATCTAGAGACCATAGAGATTCCATTAAATCTCCTTCTGCCATTCATGAGCTCTGAAGAATATTCATCCTCTGAAGAGGATGAAGATGTGACTGGAGAGCAAGTTGCTCAATATTTAGGAGCTATCATGAAGCTGAATGCCAAGCTGTTTGGTAATGAGACTTGGGAAAGTGAACCTCCCTTGCTCATTAGTGAACTAGATACTTGGATTCAGAAAACTCTACCTCAAAAGAAACAAGATCCTGGCAAGTTCTTAATACCTTGCACCATTAGCACCATGAGCTTTGAAAAAGCTCTATGTGATCTGGGATCAGGGATAAATCTGATGCCACTCTCTGTAATGGAGAAGCTAGGGATCATTGAGGTACAACCTGCCTTGTTCTCATTACAATTGGCAGACAAGTCAGTGAGACAAGCTTATGGGACAGTAGAGGACGTGTTAGTAAAAGTTGAAGGCCTTTACATCCCTGCTGATTTCATAATCCTAGACACTAGGAAGGAAGATGATGAATGCATCATCCCAGGAAGACCTTTCCTAGCCACAGCAGAAGCTGTGATAGATGTCAACAGAGGTGAGTTAGTCCTTCAATTGAATGGGGACTACCTTGTGTTTAAGGCACAGGGCCATCCCTCTGTGACAAAAGAGAGTAAGCATGAAGAGCTTCTCTCAGTTCAGAGTCAAGAAGAGCCCACACAGTCAAACTCTAAGTTTGGTGTTGTGAGGCCACAACCAAACTCTAAGTTTGGTGTTCAGACCCCATATCCAAACTCTAAGTTTGGTGTGGAGACAACACACTAAATTGACCTGATCATCTTGTGGCTCCATGAGAGCCACTGTCAAGCTATTGACATTAAAGAAGCGCTTGTTGGGAGGCAACCCAATTTTATTTATCTAATTTTATTTTATTTTGTTTTAGTGTTATTTTTGTGTTTAATTAGGTACATGATCATGAGGAGTCACGAAAAAATCAAAAAAATTAAAAACAGAGTCAAAAACAGGAGAAAAAAATTTTTCACCCTGGAGGACGCACGGGCTGGCGTTTAACGCCAGTAAGGTGCATCTGGCCGGCATTCAACGTCAGAACAGAGCACCATTCTGGCGCTGAACGCCAGAAACAAGCAACATTCTGGCGCTGAACGCCAGGAATGTGCCCAGAGAGGAAAAACTGGCGCTGAACGCCAGTAACAAGCATCAAACTGGCGTTCAACGCCAGAAACATGCTTTACATGGGCGTTGAACGCCCAGAATGTGCACCAATGGGCGTTTAAACGCCAGAATGGTGTGCCAAGGCATTTTACATGCCTATTTGGTGTAGGGATGGAATTCCTTGACACCTCAGGATCTGTGGACCTCACAGGATCCCCACCTACCTCGCCCTCTCTCACTCCATTCATGGTCATCCCTTCTGTTTTTCATTCACCACCTACATCTATCCATTCTTCCCCATACACCCCACCTACCTTTACAATTCAACTTCTCTTTCCCACCCACTCCCACCCATATAGCCGAATCCATCTCCCCTCACTCACCTCCATCTTCTTCTTCTTCTTCTCTTCTTCGTCTCTTCTTTCTTCTCTTGCTCGAGGGCGAGCAATATTTTAAGTTTGGTGTGGTAAAAGCATAGCTTTTTTTTGCTTTTTCATTACCATTAATGGCACCTAAGGCCAGAGAAACCTCAAAGGGAAGACAAAAGCTTCCACCTCTGAGTCTTGGGAGATGAAAAAAAAAAATATAAGCCGTCATAGCTCAGTGGTAGAACATGTGGCTGCAAATCAAGAGATCCCTGAGATACCTCAGGGAATAAGTTATCCTCCACACAAATATTGGAAGCAACTAAGGGTAGAAACACCAAAATCACTAGGAATCATTCAACAGAAGCAAGGAAGAGACATAGAGAAGCTCAAAAAGCACCATTGGACCTTCAAGAAGGCGCCACCCTCACTCAGGTGGATTCATTCCTTGTTCTTTATTTCTTTCTGTTTTTGGTTTTTAATGTTGTGTTTATCTATGTTTTGTGTCTCTACTTCATGATCATTAGTATGTAACCATGCCTTAAAGCTATGAATAAAATCCATTAGTCCTTTACTTCTCTTAAATGAAAAATGTTTTAATTCAAAAGAACAAGAAGTACATGAATTTTGAATTTATCCTTGAATTTAATTTGATTATATTGATGTGGTGACAATACTTTTTGTTTTCTGAATGAATGATTGAATAGTGCATATGTCTTTTGATGTTGTTGTTTATGAGTGTTAAAATTGTTGGCTCTTGAAAGAATGATGAACAAAGAGAAATGTTATTGATGATCTGAAAAATCATGAAATTGATTCTTGAAGCAAGAAAAAGCAGTGAAAAAGCAAAAGCTTACAAAAAAAATGGCGAAAAAAAAATAGAAAGAAAAAGAAGGAGCAGTAGAAAAAGCCAATAGCCCTTAAAACCAAAAGGCAAGGGTAAAAAGGATCCAAGGCTTTGAGCATCAATGGATAGGAGGGCCCAAGGAAATTAAATCCAAGCCTAAGCGGCTAAATCAAGCTGTCCCTAACCATGTGCTTGTGTCATGAAGGTCCAAGTGAAAAGCTTGAGACTGAGTGGTTAAAGTCGTGATCCAAAGCAAAAGAGTGTGCTTAAGAGCTCTGGACACCACTAACTGGGGACTCTAGCAAAGCTGAGTCACAATCTGAAAAGGTTCACCCAGTTATGTGTCTGTGGCATTTGTGTATCCGGTGGTAATACTGGAAAACAAAGTGCTTAGGGCCAAGGCCAAGACTCGTAAGTAGCTGTGTTCAAGAATCAACATGATTAACTAAGAGAGTCAATAACACTATCTGAAATTCTGAGTTCCCAGAGACGCCAATCACTCTGAACTACAAAGGAAAAAGTGAGATGCCAAAACTGTTCAGAAGCAAAAAGCTACAAGTCCCGCTCATCTAATTAAATTAATATTCATTGATATTCTGGAATTTATAGTATATTCTCTTCTTTTATTCTATTTGATTTTCAGTTGCTTGGGGACAAGCAACAATTTAAGTTTGGTGTTGTGATGAGCGGATAATTTATACGCTTTTTGGCATTGTTTTTATATAGTTTTTAGTGAGTTTAAGCTACTTTTAGGGATGTTTTCATTAGTTTTTATGTTAAATTCACATTTCTGGACTTTACTATGAGTTTGTGTGTTTTTCTGTGATTTCAGGTAAATTCTGGCTGAAATTGAGGGATTTGAGCAAAACTCTGAAGAAGGCTGACAAAAGGACTGCTGATGCTATTGGAATCTGACCTCCCTGCACTAGAAATGGATTTTCTGGAGCTACAGAACTCCAATTGGCGCGCTCTCAACGGCGTTGGAAAGTAGACATCCAGGGCTTTCCAGCAATATATAATAGTCCATACTTTATTCGAAGAATGACGATGTAACTTGGCGTTGAACGCCAAGTACACGCTGCTGTCTGGAGTTAAACGCCAAAAAAACGTCATGATCCGGAGTTGAACGCCCAAAACACGTCATAACTCGGAGTTCAACTCCAGGAAATGCCTCAGCTCGTGGATTAATCAAGCTCAGCCCAAGCATACACCAAGTGGGCCCCGGAAGTGGATTTATGCATCAATTACTTACTCATGTAAACCCTAGGAGCTAGTCTAAGTATATATAGAACATTTATCTATTGTATTAGAGGTCTTTTGACCACGTTTCATCTTTGGTCTCAGTTTTGTTTTATTCTTCATCTTAGGAGATCATTGATCACGTTAGGAGAGGGCTGGCCATTCGGCCATGCCTGAACCCCTTTTGCTTATGTATTTTCAACGGTGGAGTTTCTGCACACCATAGATTAAGGGTGTGGAGCTCTGTTGTACCTCAAGTATTAATGCAATTCTATCATCTTTTATTCAAATCTCTCTTATTCTTATTCCAAGATATTCATTCGTACCCAAGAACATGATGAATGTTATGAGTCAAATTACCCTCATTATCATTCTCACTTATGAACGTACGTGATTGACAACCACTTCCGTTCTACATGAAACAGAGCTTGAATGCATATCTCTTAGATTCCCCAACAGAATCTTCGTGGTATAAGCTAGATAGATGGCGGCATTTATGAGGATCCGGAAAGTCTCACCTTGTTTGTGGTATTCCGAGTAGGATCCTGGGAATCCGGAAAGTCTAACCTTGTCTGTGGTATTCCGAGTAGGATTCCGGTAATGAATGACTGTGACGTGCTTCAAACTTGTAACCTGCTGGGCGTTAGTGACAGACGCAAAAGAATCAATGGATTCTATTCCAGTAGGAGCGGGAACCAACCGGTGATTAGCCGTACTGTGACAGAGTGCGTGAGCATTAGTTTTCACTGCGAGGATAGGATGTAGCCACCAGCCATGGGTGATGCCTCCAGACGATTAGCCGTGCGACTGACAACCGCATCGGATCATTTTCCCGAGAGGATGAAAGTAGCCACAGTTGATGGTGAACCCCTATACAAAGCTTGCCATGGAAAGGAGTAAGAAAGACTGAGTAGAAGCAGTAGGAGAGCAGGCGTCCTTGAGCCATGCAGCATCTCCATTCACTTATCTGAAATTCTCACCAATGAATCTGCATAAGTATTCTATCCCTTTTATTATTGCTTTTTATTTATTATTTAGTCCAATAATCACAATTACCCTTTAATCTGCCTGACTGAGATTTACAAGGTGACCATAGCTTGCTTCATACCAACAATCTCTGTGGGATCGACCTTTACTCACGTAAGGTTTATTACTTGGACGACCCAGTACACTTGCTGGTTAGTTGAATGGAGTTGTGTCCACTCGTGCCAAAAATCCTAAGTTCCACAATTCTACATTAAATGCAAATCAAAGAACAGTGATCACAATTTCGTCCACCAACCCTCCTCAATCAAATACCCAATTCCAACACATTTTCATGTCATATATTCTTCCTCATCCCAATTTCTAACAACACCATTTCCAACCAACCATCATTACACATAATCAATATCATACTCACCATTAACATTGTTTCACCCACAATTCAACCTCAATCAATCATCAAGCATATATCACAACATGTATATTTCTCATGCATCATACCATCAAGGCACCAATATTCATAATCACATATATGACCACACAATATATCTCAACCATTCAACAACATCAACAATTCAATTCCTATCTTAGGGTCTCTAGCCTAAGTTTTCACACCACATTACATTTTAGATACAGGAAACCGGGACCATACCTTAGTCGATTTCTTCCGCTCAACCGGAGCACTTCCAAATCACTTTTTCACAAGCTCTCAAGGTCTCAACACCTCCAAAAATAGATTTTTAGCACACCAAAGTCCTTTTCCAAGCTTTCCAAAATCTCAATTAAGTTTAATATTCACATACACACTACCTAAGCCACAATTATCATACCCAAACACAACAACTCAATATCCAAACATCATAGAACAACATATTCCAGTAGGATTGAGAATCTTACCACACTCAAGATTCAAGGAGACAAGATTAATCTTCTTCTTCAAGAGAGTTAGGTCCTATAACATCAGAGTCCAAAATCTCAACATTTTTTACATGAAATTCGAAATTAAGGGATGAAGAACTGAACCAAAATCGTGGCTTACCTTAGAAATAAAGTAGTAGATTTTGTAGAGCTCTTCATGGTGAACGCATGGCCATAAACGGTGTGGCAATCGGAGCTCTAGATCAAAAGTTATGGTGGTTTGAAGATCAACCAAGGGTTAGAACTTTGGAGAGTGTTCTTCCCCTTTCCATTTTTCTTTTCAGCGTGTTCTAGTGTGTAGAGAGGATAGAGAATGCTGAAAATTAGGGTTTTAGATTTAGTTATGTTGGGCCAAGGGCCTATTATGGGTCCGATTAGCCCGGTTTGGTCCGTTCGGTCCAATATTGGGCCGATTTCTATAAAATTGGTATCAAAATTCTCGTCTCAATCTCCTCTATTATATTAAACCATAAAAATCACATTTTTAGTTTTCTAAAATAAATTCTTATTTATGGACTAATTAGTCATTAATTAACCGGGTTTTACAATTACATCGTCATTACTCTTATTTTTCTTTGGTTCAAGTACTTTGTTAATATTTGCAATTTTAAGTCCTTGAAGTTTTGATTGATGAATTTAGTGTTTTATGGTTTATATTTGCTTGATTAAATATTTATTGTTGATATTGTGAATAGTTGGTTATAGTTTTCTATTTTTTCTTGCAATTTTTCATGTTTTACTTTTATGCTTACAAGGTGTTTGTGAAAATGGCACTTGGTAATTTTGAGTAGATTTTCACACCTTGCCTTGGGATTTGAGTTCCTAGGATACTAGAGTCATAATGTTCGACATTTAGTGGCAATTCTTGGGTAGTTAGTTGACTTTTGTTTCCATTGATGCTAGCTTTTTACCAATTAATTTGGTAAGTTAGTTAGGACTTATCGATTAAGGTCAATTATGCTTACTTGACTTACTCCTCGATGTTAGGTGTAGACGAAGTGAGATTGACTCATCATAGTTGCCATAGTTGTGGTTATGATGATGATAGGATTCCTTGGATCCTCATTCCCAAGTCAAGGCTCTTTTATGCATTTATAGCATTTTCACTAGTTTTGACCTTATTTCCTTTTAATTGCATTAATTCCAATTTTGATCATCTCTTAGTTCTTTTATTTCTTAAGTTCTTTCAATCTTTCATTCTTTGATTTCAAAATCCTGTATCGCCACAACCAAACGTGTGACATTTCAATTGCATTCCGAGGGAGAACGACCCAAGGTTTCATTACTATCGGTTATATTTATATTTTGAAAATCAAACTTTAATGTTGGTTGCTTGTTGGGTTGGATCTATACTTGCAACGCCAATTCTATTTTGAGAAAAATTCCTAACCCACTTTAGGCCATATCAATACACAAGTTAATAATTAAATTAACAAGATATATATATATATATATATATGTTATATATATATATATATAAGTATAATATACCAAAAAGAGGACTAGTCACAGCCTGCGGAGTTTAGGCCAGCTAGTCAAACTGAATACAATAGAGTTTTGAAATTTAAAACAACAACAACCTATCTCTCAAAGTTTTTTAGAAATAAAGCCTCTAAGGCAACAACATTACATATACAAAAGGTGAGAGAATACTACAACAAAAATAAAGTGAAATAAAACATAAGGAAGATCATCTTTTGCTCTGTCACCATATCTGTAAACTCACCATGGTAGGTTGTGACCTGCATCTGAAAACAACCACAACATATGGTATGAGAACCAGAGGTTCGCAGTATGGTAACAATGCCCAATATATAAGATGTAAGGTTCTGAGACGCCAAAGGCAATCCTAGAACTTCACATCAAACAGATATCCAAGCTTAACAAAATAAATACCTTAAACCATAAATCATAAATAGGGTTATCTAAACTTAGGAGATTTTTGACTAATACCAATCACACCATTATATCCCATAGCCTTCGCCAACCTAACCTCTGTGTGATCCCATCGCCACCGCCTTCCGATCCTCCTCAACAGCAGTAAAACACATTTTATGCAAACAAGTAAAGCACAAATAGTATTCATGTATAACAGGTAAATCAACTAGCATTTAGACATATTATTCAAATAGGCATAACTCAAGTAATCAAAGCAAACAAGCAGATAGAAGATGTATATGATGAATGTCTACCCTATTTGGCTCGTGATATCACTTGTCGGTTCAAAATGCCAACCTGACACATCCCTCGGATGTTGCCTTTCTGCCACGACCAGGGTTATAGTGCCTTACTCACTCTTTCTAGTGCCCAGCACTTTATCTTGTGCCTTGTGAGTTATAGTACCCGGCACACTCTTTCGAGTTATAATGCCTGAGTTCACTCTGGCGGCAGAAAGGTAATGTGAGTAGGAGACTGCCACAGCCCTTACATCTCAATATAGGCGGGAGACTGCCTCGACCCTTATGCTGGCACCGCTACCTCGACAAGCGAGAGATGCTTCAGCCCTTGCCCGAGGCGCATAGCATCTTACCAAAATAATGAATGTCACGTGAGCGGGAGACTGCCATAGCCCTCATATGCGAACGCAGGTAGGAGACTGCCACAGCCCCTATGATGGAGAACAAAGCATATCACAATAACATAATCCATCTTAGAGGCCACTGCTCATAGCACAATTCCATTTATACTCATTCCATTAACCATAATCCTTCATTTTCAAGTCCCAATCTCATCATCCATCATTAATATCTCAATTTAATCATCAACCCTGCTCCCCATTAGTTCACAAGACAAATCCACCCAACTGACATACCAAGCCTGTAAAACCCGGTTAATTAACGGCTAATTAACCCATAAATGAGAATTTATTCTAGAAAGCCCAAAATGTGATTTTTGTGGCTAAATATGATAGAGGAGACTGAGACGAGAATTTCGGTACCAATTTTATAGAATTCGGGCCAAGATTGGACCAAACGGGCCAAACCGGGCCAAACGGACCCAAAGTGGGCCCTTGGCCCAACATAACTAGACCAAAACCCTAGTTTTCAGCACTCTCTCTCCTCATTTGTTACACACATAAGCTGAAATTTGAGAGAAAGGGAGGAAGAACACTCTCTCAAGTTCTCTCCTTTGCTTAATCTTCAAACCACCATAACTTTTGATCTAGAGCTCCGATTGCCGCTCCGTTTGCGGCCACGCGTTCACCGAGGAGAGCTCTACAAAACCCATACAACCAATCTTGAGGTAAGCCACGTGTTGCTGTTCGAAATCTCAGCCCTTATTTTCGAGTTTCATGGGTGAAATGTTGAGATTTTGGGTTCTTTGATGTTATAGGACCCAACTCTCTTGAAGGAGAAGGTTAATCTTGTCTCCTTGGACCTTGGGTGTGGTAAGATTCTCAACCCTAGTGTAATTTTGTTGTTCTATGATGTTTGGGTATTGAGATGTTGTGTATGGGTATGATGATTGTGGCTTAGGTTGTGTATATGTGAATATTGGAGCTTGATTTGGTGATTTTGAAAAGCTTGGAAAGGGTTTGGTGGTGAAAAATCTGTTCTTGGAGGTGTTGAGGCCTTGAGAGCTTGTGGATAAGTGGTTTGGAAGTGCTCCGGTGGAGCTTGGGAAAATCGGCTAAGGTATGGTTTCGGTTTTCCGTATCTAATATGTAATGTGGTAGGAAATACTTAGGCTAGAGGCCCTAAGATAGGCATTGAAATGTTGATGTTGTTGAATGATTGAGATATATGATGTGGTCATATATGTGATGATGATTAATGATGCCTTGATGGTATGATGTATGAGAAATATGCATGTTGTGATATATGCTTGATGATTGGTTATGGTTGAATTGTGGGTTGAACCATGTTGATGGTGAGAATGATATTGATTGTGTACAATGATGATTTATTGGGATTGGTGTTGTTGAGAATTATCATGAGGAATAGTATATGATATGTCAATATGTTTGAGTTTGAGCCACTTGGGTGAAGTGGGTTAGAATGATGAGATAGTGATTTTGTATTTTGTGGTAAAATCTCAATGTGTGAGTTGAGGAGGCTTGATGTTGAATTTGATATATTTTGATTGATTTCAAAGAAAAGGGATGAAAATGGCATGTTTTGATTGATTTTGAAAAGAGTTGGAAATGGCTTGTTTGCAAATGGCACTTTGTGGTTTTTATGAAAAACATGGTTTTTGGGCATACTTTGGTGGGACATAACTTGGACTACGAATCTCTGTTTTGTGCCAAATCTATTTAGAAATGAAATTGGATCCGGGATGTCCATGCCGTTCGAAGAACGGGTGAAAAACGATTTAAAATGAGAAAGTTATGTCCGTTGGAAGATTGGGGTTCAAATTGGTAAATTCTGCAGCTTTTAACTTAGAAAATTTTTAGCAGAATGACCCCTTGCGCGTGGGCGCACTTGGCGCGTGCGCGCCGTCCTTCCCGAAAATGCCATACGCGCGTACGCGTGATGTGCGCGGGCGCGCCGATGGTGCTGCACCCAATGCCCAGCCATTTTCCAGAGAGTTATGCCAGAACTGTGCCAGTGTTGTGCCTGGGGCACGAGAACACCCACGCGTACGCGTGGTTGACGCTTGCGCGTCAATTGGCAAATGTTTAACCCACGCGTTAGCGTGCATGACGCTTGCGCGTTGATAAGTTTTTGAGGCCGTCCACGCGTGCGCGTGGAGTGCGCGTGCGCGTGGCCCTGTTTTCATCCCAAAGTTGATTTTTGAGTTTTAAAAGCCAAATTTCACACTTCTAAGCCTCCGATCTCACCACTTATATCTTAAATCATTATGATATGCCTAGCTATGAGAGAAGGAGCTAGTGGATGTGGTAACTTGCGAGTGAAGCAAGGGAAATGAATAATCAATGAGGATCATTGATGATTATGTGAGATGTGGAGGATGGTGGTGGAAGTGCTTGTTATGCCATTGGCCGAAGGGCCGTAATTGTTTATGAATCGGCTGGTTCTGGATTGAACCGTGAGCCGGAATAGCTGTGTATGCTATGAATATTGGCTGGTTATGGATTTAACCGTGAGCCGGAATGGCTGTGTATGATATGAATATTGGCTGGTTCTGGACTGAACCGTGAGCCGGATGGCTGATATGGATGTTGATCCATGGATGAGAATTCATGCATGTTTATGCTGAATTATTGATAATTGTGAATGTTGCACTTCCACTGTTGGAGATGAGAGTTTCCCTGGGAGGAAGCAGTGGCTAGCCACCACGTGCTCTAGGTTGAGACTCGAAGCTCTTTTGACCCTATGTCATAAGTGTGGCCGGGCACTGTGAAAGACCCGGATGAGCTCGCTCCCGTAAATATTCACCAGTGAGGGTGATGGATATAGATCATGATTATGATCAAGTTTATAACGAGTATAACTCGAGTTGGGGATGCATGACAGAGGGACAGTCCAATGGTTAGCTACCAGGACTTGTCGGGTTGGCTCTATAACCGACAGATGATATCATCAGCCACTAGGGATAGGCATTCATCATATGCATATTATGTGAATTGTTTGAGATTGCCTATTTGACTGCATATTACTTGCTAATTGTCTACATGCCTTACTTGTTCCTAATTGTATATTTCTTGCTTGATATAACTGTGTTTGCTACATTATACTCCTACTGGTGGTTGGGAGGTCTGAAGGAATTGGAAAGGGAAGTATTAGTTAGACTGAAGTATCTTTAGTCAGATGCCCTTTATGGTTTAGCTTGTTTATAAGCTTTGATATTATTTGGAGGGAGTTCTAGGATTGCCTTCGGCTTTCCTCCATTATTATGTATTATATATGTGGAAGCTGTTACCATGCTGGGGACCTCTGGTTCTCACCCATGCGGATTTTGTGGTTTTCAGATGCAGGACGTACGGTTTTCCGCTGAGGCATGCTAGAGACTTCTAGATTTGCGAAGATTCCTTGTTCTTGGGGTTTATGTTTTGGTTTATATGTTTTGCTTAGATACTTTTATCTCCATTAAATAATACAAACTGTGATGACTCCTCTTATGGGAGATTTTGGAGAATAGGTTTTATGTATTTGTGTCCCTTTGGGTTTCCTTTGGGGTTTTCCTTATTTCTATCATATGTATATATTGTTATGCTCGGACCGGTTATCTTCGCAGCCGGATCTTGAGTCTTGATATTCCTGTTTTTGACACTCCTTTGTATATATATAATTCTCGCGTTGGTTATCCTTGTTCGTTACGTTATCGATCGGAGTGTTGCGCTTTCGAGTTGCGGTTTTTGTTTACCCCTTTTTCTACAAAGGCTCCTAGTTATAATCAATCATTCATACTACTATATGTACTAAACTTTTATTTTTGAGGTCGTAATACCTTGCCATCTTTGAATTATGACTTAAGCATAAGACTCTGTATGGTAGGGTGTTACAAAGCCTAAGTCATTGTCTTCTAAAACCCGTATATAAATCCACTAATCCCAAACATAAACCCATCTATACTAGTCTTAGGGCCTAATTACTAGCGACAAGTCTTAAGAAAAAGTTAAAGAAGTTTGGAAAGTTAGAGAACCTTTAAAAGTGAAGAAAAACACATTTTCAGCAAAACAGGGGTCTCGCGTATGCAAACACCCTGTTTGCATACGCAAGGGTATGAAAGTGGATGGTCGCGTATGCAACACTCTGCTCGTGTATGTGAGTGTCCCAACCCGAATGGGATGCTTGCGTCGCTTGTTAACTGTTCACGTACGCAAAGTTAAAAAAAGTCTGCATGTTTGCATATGGATGCAGTTCTCGTATACGCAAGATGCCCAACCCGAATAAAATTCCCACGTTGCGTGCACTCTGTCGCATACGCATGTTGTACCAGACTCAGAAAATTTAAAGCTGCAGAATTCCAGTTTTAAAATACCAAACTTTAAACGATCATAACTTTCTCTACAAAACTCCATTTTCCTCAAACTTTATATCATTTTAAAGCTCTTGAAATAATCTTTAATTTAAAATAAAAATCATTCAATTTCAATATCTGAGGATCAAGTTATGATCCGCTAAAATTCACCAAAAACAGGTTTTTACCAAAAGTGACAATTCTCTAGTTTTTCCAAAACTTCGAAACCAAACCAAATCAGACACACTCAAAATAACCCAAATATCTATAGTAGACACTGTTCAATCATTTTTCAATCATTCAATCACTTACACCATTTTAGTGAACACCCCCAACTAACCCCAAATTCAACCTAAAATACAACAAAGCTCCTCAATATTACAATTCAATATTTCCAAAAGTCATCAATATTACATATATCAAATCTCTCGTACATTTAATCCCATTATCAGCATTCTATATCAAAACTCAATATATCATCAATGCTCATCATTAATCATTCTTGGCTACCATCAATTCCCTTCAACATAATTAATCATCAATCCCAACAATTCATAATCAACACCATTTATCATCATAAATCATCAATCATCATCATATTAGAATCCACTACAATCATACCTTAACACATACATTTTGTTCATTCTCCATAACATACATATGCCACAAACACAACACAAACAAACATACATTTTATTCAATCCTATCTTAAGGTCAATTAGTCTAAGTGTCCAAAAACATTATATATTACATAAAGAAAACCGAAACTATACCTTAGCCGATTCCCACACAACTCAAAACACCAAGCTCAATCTCAAAGCTCCAAAACCACCAAGCTCACTATAACAAACACCAAACCTTAATCTAACATCATATAATATATAAAATAATCACTAGGGCTAACCCAAAACATCAAAACACAAGAGTTTGAAGAGACTTACCTTACCCAACGATATTAGGGATAAAATCCAACAATAATCAAATGCTAGATCACCTCTAAACAAGCAAAATCACAAAATTTACTCAAGAACTAAAACTAAAAATATGAAACTGTTAGGGGGTGGAAACTGGAGTAGGGATTTTGAAAATCTTACCAATTTGTAATAAGCCATAAATACTTGCATTCAATAATTCAATTTGAAATATCTCCTTTTAACCATGTGTTTGAATGATAGTTATTAAGCTCAATGATAAAGAAACTAAGGAAAAAAAGTAGTTAATTACTCTATTTTGGAAATACAAGAGCATCGACACGCTAATTGTTCTGATTTAGGACTTCTGAATGTAACTCATGAGTGCACCACTTGTGGCTCTAAAGCCATTCATTCAGTTGAGGATGTATATCCATACATTTTATACTCTGAAGTCATTTATTTCTGTGAAAGTGAGAATGTATTTCAGGACAATTTATTTAGAAATTATCATTTGTAAGTATACTAGAAAAGACAGTGAAGGATTAATATATAATTTCAGGCCATTATGGGATAATTAAATTTAACATTACCATATCCCATCCTTATTTCCTATCAGAGATGGCACAAATTTTGAACAAAATCTGCCCAACTTGTAAATTTATTCAAGAATTAACGAGCAAGATCAGTTATATTTTACTACTGCCAAATATTACTATCGTTAATTTTACTTTTTTTACTATGATTTGAATGTAGTTTTAGTACACTGGATTTCTTTGTTGGATGTATAGAGGGATCAGGAATCAACATTATCATAAAAAGTCGCTTATTGGCCTTTTTCTTAGAGCATTATTAATTAATTGAATATTTAATTTGTAATAAGCCATAAATACTTGTATTCAATAATTCAATTTGAAAAATTTTCTTTTGACCATGTGTTTGGATGATAGTTATTGAGTTGAATGATAAAGAAACTACGGAGAAAAAGTAGTTAATTTCTCTATTTTGGAAATACAAGAACGTCGACAGGTTTATTGTTCTGATTTTGGACATCCTAACCTAACTCATGAGTGCACCACTTGTGGCTCTAAATGTAAGATCCTGAATTTTGAAAAGTTATTAATAAATCATTTATGATCTATTATATTTATTTAAGATTATATTTTTAGATATTTTTATATATAAGTTGAATAAGTTCTTATTTATTATTTAGACTTCTTATAATTGAAAAATAGTGAATATTTTATATACCTTAATTTTAAAAATTTAGATTTGTTTTTTAACTTTATTTTATAAATAAAGGAGAACTAATCTAATTATCATCAATTTCCATTGAATTAGTATTTATTCGATAATAGTTTTCAAGTTGATAATAAAATGGTATTTCAAAGATGGTTATTATATATTTAATTTGAATTTAGATTATTACACTATACTTTTATTTTTATTAAAAATTACTATCTTATCTTAATCCCTAAAATTTCCAAATAACCCTAATCCTAATTTTAACACACACACACACACAACAACCCTCATTTTCCTACCTTAACCCTCCTAACACTGCCAGCCGCCACCCCCTTCCCCCCAAACATCCACTTTGCATCTTCAGAAAATAAGAAAGAAAAAAGAAGGAAATGGAATCAGGGGAAGGAGGGAAGAGAAAGTGAGATCCGAGAAAGGAGAGTGAGGGAGCTGCCGCTCAGCTTGTCGCCGCCGTTCATTCTCACTGCTGCCAGTTGTGCTATCCCCACCGTGCCGCTGAACCTGCCACGCATCGCCGCTGCCGACACCACACGAAATAGACGGAGAGACAGATGGAGAAGAGTGTCACAGAGAGAGGGGAAGAAGCTACCGATCGCCGTCGTCGTTAGGTCCTTGTTCTTCACCGCAAAGGAGCTCCTCCCAGCCAATGTATATATTCGTACATTTTATACTTAATGTCATTCATTTCTGTGAAGGTGAGGATGTATTTCAGGACAATTTATTTAGGAATTATCATTTGTAAGTATATTAGAAAAAAATAGTGAAGGATTAATATTTAATTTCAAACCATTATGGGATTAATATTTAATTTGTAATAAGCCATAAATACTTGCATTCAATAATTCAATTTGAAAAATTTTCTTTTAACCATTTGTTTGGATGATAGTTATTAAGTTGAATGATAAAGAGGGAAAAAAGTAATTATAAATTAGATATGAAGGATAAATAACTCAAGGTGATCTATTTGCCTTCTATTTTGCTGCAAGTACCTATGTCTGTTAGACTTTTACTTTCAAAATTAGGGTGGAAAGGAAAAGATTAAAACTTACATGGGATCATGAAATTGATGCAGGGCGGCAATATTTTCTTCAGGTGTTTATACTTTTAATTCTCTTTTTTTTAAAAGTTCCAATTAAAATCCGTGGTATTGTATATTTCCTTTCTATCATCTGATTTCAAACATAGAATTCGGCATCTGCGTTAATAGATATTGACAAGACAATTTTTCATAAGCATTTGTGTCTTGTTGTCGACAGCTTGTCAGTTAGTAGAGAATTTGCAGGATTAAATGGAATGGGCATGGCAAGACAAAGACAACATGCATGTATTTCATTTTCCTTTGTACAAACATGCTTTTCTATTAGTTTTCACATTTATTATTCTAGCCACATACTTTAGTTTTAGCAAAGATCAGGTTATGGTAGCCTTTAGAAATCTTGTTGAAATTCTTGAATCTTATTAAACAAAATCCTGGTAGTTCCTCTATAAAATCTGCTAAGGCTGGAGTCAAAGATAATCTGCAAGTAGGGACGGATGTACATATGTGGTAGTGGGGCGGTTGCCTCCACTACCATTTAAAATTTTTTTGAGTAGTATATGATAATAATATTTATTTGTCCCTACTAAATTATTAAATTTGACATTACAATAATTTTTTAATTCAATTTTTGGTACTTCATAATCAATTTAAAAATTTCATATTAGATGTCATTAAAATGATCAATTCTCAATTTAAATAAAATTTATGTTTTTTTAGAAATTGACTCAAAAGAGTATTATTTATTTTTTTATATTAGTTTTTATTTTTTTTCGTAGCATTGAAAGAACTTTCTCAACTATGAATCTCCATAAGAGTTGGCTTCTAATTGTATGAAAAGTAAATTTCTAAATAAGATATATATATATATATATATATATATATATATATATATATATATAAGAATAATACTATACATTCAAATTTTTTTATGAACTAAGTTTAACCAAATTAAATAATAAAACTTAGAATAATGCTAATCATAACTGATTTTTGTTATCTTAGATTAATTTGGTTAGGCTTGTTTAACAAAAAAAAACTTGAATGTGTAGTATTATTCTATATAAAAAGAGAGATATTTCGATTATATTGTTAAGAAAAATATTACTTAATTTTTTTTAAATATAAAACTTAAATAATAAAATTTTAAATTATGTGTTATTATTTAAATTATTATTTAGTGATTTAATTTATAAATTAGATATTTTAAAGACTAATCATATTAAATGTACATAGAAAATAACCACATGTATATATATTGAAATAAAAAATATACATTAAAAATAAACTAAACAATACATATATTTATATACAAATATATAATGATTAATAAATATTTTGATAGCTGATTTTTATATACACATAATAATTTTATTATAAAAGATTATTATATTATATATATTTTGTTCTCACTATCAAAATTATCTAAATCCGTCACAGACTGCAAGACATCCTCGATGCATTGGCATGGGAAAACTATCCACCCATAGGGACAAGCGGACAGTTTGAGATTATATATCCACTGAAGATAATGTTATCTGGTTGGTGAATACAATTCTATTTTCAAGGAACAAAATTTACAAAGTAGTTTTTTTAGTATTTCAATGTACAAGTATTTTTAACTCTCAAATAAGTATCATTTTTTTCTTTTAAAAGTAAGGGTCGACACACCAGTGACATTTACTATTTTATAAAATATTATTTTTCTTGTATATAAAATAAAAAGTGAATATTGTATAGATTTTATATAAAGATGGCAAATTCTGAATCATATTTTATATAATTTCAAATGGTTGGTAGGATTTTTTAAATTAATTAATAATTACTCATTTTTTAATGTTTGATAATCTTGTCCCATCTGTAAATATATGACATCTCTTGTTGATATAAATCAATATCATTACTAATACAGTAATACTTTTTGGAGGTGAAAGTTATCATCTTAAGTATATAACAAACTCATTTCTCAATTGATGATTATATGTTCAATAAGCAAGTGACTGAGTGAGATCTGTCTTAGATAAGTAATTTAATTGCAAATTCGATTATATGTTCAGCAATCTTTTAAATATGGTAATTTTTATTTTGATTTAATATGAACACTTCCCTATTTTTTCATAGAAGATAAAAGTATATCCTATCATAGAATTCACCAACTAATTTTATGGCTATTATATTCAATAGGATGATGACATCTTATGATATTTATGTATTTTTTTAGAATAAGGGAAGCACTAATCAAATTTTTAAAGATATTCATGGGTTTCTTAGCACCACCAAAATCATTGGTTCAGCTTTTCAAGCTTAAAAAACAAGATAGTTTTAAGGCCATAATGAAAAAGGCTAGCTGACGAGCCTTTTCCCTTTTTTTTCCCTTTTACTGTTCGTGCTTTTGTCTTAGTATTTTTTTGTGTTTCTGCTTTTATTATCGATGAGGCTTCTTTTTTTCATGTATTGTGAAAGCAGGTTTGCCATTAAAGAGAACTGAGAAGTAATTCTTCTTTTAATTGAAGCATTGTGCCTATTACATTTTGAGTTTACTAACTGAGACAATGTAATTTGAAACTTAATTCATGTTTAAATATCCTAAACCATGGATCTTGTCTTGTATATGGTAACAAACTTGGTTACACTAAGAGACATCAATATTATGTCTACAAATTATGAATTTTACAACATTCAAAACTTATTTAAGCTAAAATATTTTATATTTGTTTCAAAACTTTATAAAGAAATATTGTTATTGCAAAAAGTTAACAGGAAAATCGAAAAACAAAATAGTTACAAAATCAACAATCTTTATAGTATTTAATTTTGGTGGAATGTTAGTATAAAATAGTTTTATACATATCCAATTACATAATATTACATTAGTAAAAATAACTATTTTTATACTAATATTGTTTTTAACTCTTTCGTAATTTGTATTTTGGACGCTTTAAAAATTACTCAATGTTATAATTTCTTTTTAATAGAAATAATATATTCTTCCATGGATATAAAAACATAGTTTTGATATTTCAAGATGAAGTACAGTAATAAAACAATAAAAAACGATGTGTAATTTATTTTAAATTGTTAAATTTAATAAAATGTCACTTTCTATTAATCAAATTATAATATTTTATCATAAAATAATATTAATAATTTGATATTTTTAGCTTAGATAAATTATAAAATGTAAATTAATAAAAATAAAATAAAATAAAATATAAAAATATAAATAATTTTAAACATACTTATAAGTATACAAAATACTATTTACACACCAAAATCAACCATCAAATATTTGTATATAAATATTTATAATTTAATTTATTTTTAATATATATTTTATATTGTAATGTATATTCTATTCTAATAGCTAATTTTAGTATAAATATAATATGATTATTAAGTGTAATATAGAATTTTGTTTATTTATTTTAAAATAAAAATTCGTAAAATTGAGCCAAAAGAATACAACAAGCTCATTATTTTTCAGCATACAAAAAATGAGATACTTTAAGTACCCCCTCTTTTCTTTTCCCATTGATCATTTTACACTCTTCATTCTCTTCTACAATTATTGTTGTTCTAGGGCTTTATCTACAAGGAGAATTAATATTGAAACCAAATATTCTCATTAAGGGAACGTTTACGAAAGAGGACAACTTTGGTGAAAAAGAAAAGCTTATGTGGTAGATTGCTTAAGCTTCTCTTCTACAAACTCAATGCAACGGTACAAAACAAGTTCAAGTGGATTCAAGGTACACACAGTGTCAACTGCAAGCTGATCATAATCATTCTTGTTCTCTGTCATAATCCCACTCACCAAGGTGCGCAAAGGAAGCAGCCATTCATTGTAGGCCTTCACTAAATTGCTCCTAGACAATACTCCAGTGCGGTTTGTCTTTCCTGATACAAATAAGGACCAAAACCTTCACTTTTAAGTTTGATTGAATCTGCCAACGATAAAGATATGCAAAAAGCGAAATTTTGTCCCACTAGACAGGATCAACAACGTGATCAGACAATGAAGTGATATCATAAATTGTTTACACTTTTTAATAAAAAGTTAATCTTATTTCCTGTTATAGAAAAATCCATCATTCAAGCGGTTCGTTGACTATAGTTTGCTACTCATTAACTACTACTCTCTAAGCATTACCTGATAAATCATAGACGTTTTAGGGAAATTCTTACAAACTACTAGTTTAACATCTCATTGTTAGGCACGCTAACAATATAAGCAGTCTTACTTTGTTTAAGATATATTCATCTATCTATGGATCCCACCAAGTTTTACATAAGCGAAAATTATACATTGTAAACTTGTGCTATGATCTATACGTTTTGATGTTACCTGTAGATTCTGTCATCAATACAAATCTGTATAGGTTGAGAGCTGACAAAACCTGTAGGGTAGGGCATGATACATAATGCCGTAAGAATGCTATTAAGGTAGATGCACTTCATTCAAGCTGCCAGAATAAAACACACGAAAGTGATGAAACATGAAGGAATAATACCGCATCACTCGCGTCAGGGAGGGAAGGAGGTCCACCAAGTGGGGGCCTTAGAACCAACTCCACCAACTCAAGAACACTTGGAGTCCAAAATGGCATATCGGGATGCGTTTCATTATTAGAGTCTGAGACTTCTTTTACGGATGTACTGTTGCAAACTTCCATGTGCATTTCCCTCCTGACAATATCGATGAAAATGGCAATCTGCAAAAAGATGCAGAACCACCATTGGAGGATTTAACTTTTGAAAATTACTCCCGATGTTCCCTTTTAACTATAACCATCACTTTTCTGAGCATCATTTGATCAATGTATCCAATATATCTGCATACATTGTGACAGATAACCAAAAACAAAGGGAGCATTTAAGCAAAGAACCTTAGTCAAACTCTGTTTAAAGACATTACCATGGAGGATGAGTCTGTATTTGTAATCAACGCTTTCAAAATGTCAAACCTTTGAGTATCAGGAATATCAGCGAGTACCTAGTTTGAGCAACATTAGCATAGTACCATTAAACATCTCCTAAAGAAAAAGAAAAAATAAAGAGGTTAAAATATCATGCATTTCAATCCGAGCACATGCACAATTCATAATGCATATGGCACAAAGTATCAATAACTGGAAAGATATTGTCTTGTATCGGAAACTCACTGCTTTCAGCAAAGCAAAGGATTTTTTTCTTACTTCTGGCTCTGGGGCATACATGATAACCATTTTAATAGCCTGTTCAAGTGTGAACATGTGAGTAGAACATATCAGTGTTTCTTTCCCCATTGAGAAAGTAAAACATAAAGCAATGATTAAAAAAGAGAAAAAGAAGGGAAAAAAATAGAACTGCATTAAACAACCTGCAAAGCTGTGAAAATGTTAGGCATATAAGATGACCATTCAGAATGTTCACCAAGATATTCTCCGGAAACGCAACCATCTGTGATGCAAAGCAAGAAGTTGATAGTATGTTTCTTTAGCTCCCATGGAAAATTGACAAAGGAAAGTACATGTTTTAATGTTCCTATTGCTTGCCATCGTTTGGTCTGGTTATTGTGAAGGTCATCCTTGATAGCAACCAAACTCTCTTTAGTGGCATGAGCAACCTCCTCTGAGACAAGCCCCCATACCACTGCAAGAATCAGAATTTGATGGGTTAGCAAAAGGAAATTGATAAAGAAACTAGGGTTCAATTACAGCAATAGTTTCGAAGACAAACCTGAAAGAGCAGCACCATGTTTGACATGAGACAAACAACTCATATGTGTATCTTTATCTTCTGGATAATTGATGACAGAAAAAAAATGTCAGGAAGTGGTGTTAAATTTACTTTAACATTGATGAATTTAGAATTGAGAAAAGGTAACCCAAGCATTACTACCTCCAAAAACAAAGCCAACCACAGTCTCAACATCGAAAGCAGTTAAAAGACTCATATATGTTAAACCACAATATGAAGATATTTGTGACAGTTCCAACACCAACAAATGACAGGTGGAATCTTTATAGCTTATGCTGGCCGAAAGAAGTGCCTAAACAGGATGCACATAAGTAATAACATATCAAATCACATTATAGATGCTAAAACTATGTCAAAGCAACAAATCTACCAAAAAATGTGGTTGGGAAAACAGATGCAAATACGTTCAGTACAGAGACAAGTACCAGGCATTGGAGGACATATAGTCCAAGAAGAGCTCGGAGCTTCCCATTTGAAACACCGTCCTGTCGCAAAATAAAATAAAATAACATAAAATAAAATAAAAAATATAAAAATAAAAAACTGCTGGCAAATATTGGAATCAATAGCTGGAATTTTCCTATCAAATAAGAGGGATAAATCTTTCAAATTAACAGACCAACTTATTGCAAACTTCATATATAGAATTTGCAATCCCAACAGCTCTGTGAAATACACTCTCAAGTTCTGCATCATCTGCGTCATCTGAATCCAAAGCTACAGCCTTCAACACATTAAGAATGATCGGAACAGCCACTTGTACTTGCTCAAAATGACGCCTCTTGATGGAGGTAAAGACTGAAAAGAAGAAATAAGCATAAGCAAATGCTTGCAAGTAATATGGCTCCAAATCATTGCCAGTGTGTGTGACATAAATACTCATCCCAAAACTAACATTTAGCCTTTGAAGTTCATCAACAAATACACTTCATCAAGTCAATACAAAACTAATATTAAGTGGTAAGAAATGTTATCCGCTGGTTTTTATGATAAAATAAACAAGGCCATATATAATACAACTGGATATGAAAGTGCGGTTAAATATCAAGCTGAAGCTAAAGGCCTAGACAAATATTTTAGATTTGATATGAAAGTTAAGTCTAAGCTATGACTTGTTTACTCCTCACTGTGTTGGAAGAGTATATTTAGATTTCAATGACCTATCATCTCAAATACAAAAAAAAAAGGATCTTATTATCGTCCAAAAGAAGTATAATCCATTGTCATCCAAATCATGCCACCATACCCTAAGAAACACTTTTACTCAGGCTTATTAGTTAGCAGTCCTGCTCAAACTCAATTCAAAACCGTATGTTCAACCCAAAAACCAAAAAAAAAAAAAAAAAAACTCATAAAGACAATTCAAATGCTGAAGCCAAAAGAACATTATGTTGCAAGAAATTCATATCTGGTATCATTCTTCTATTAGATATGTAACTGAAATCTGATTGGCAGCATTTATGCATTGTTTAAAAAATCATTTTTATGATCCCATCATTTGCTTAGAAAGCTCAATTGATCATACTCAACTCCAGCTTTAAAGCCACGATTGAAAAGGAGAAAGGAACGAGTATATTCTTTACACCAAGCCCTGAACAACTTAGATTCAACATAAACACCAAAGAAGAACTGAATGCATTAAATGAGTCCAATCATGAATTGCACATGCTAAATGAAACAAGAAAAAAAAAATAATCCTTCAAAACACTACATTGGAAGTGAATCAGCAAGGTAACTACTGCCAACAAATTACCCTTTGAGAGTCCTGATAACGGAGGAACAATGTAACTGGCAGCCTTGGTCATATTACTTGAATAACCTAGTGTCTGTTCCAATTAGATTAACAGAAACATAGGATCAAGATATTAACAAAAATAAAATAAATTAAACATCAAACTTGCACTGACTCTAGTTCTTTGCATGTCAACTATGATATGATCATGAGAAAAACAGATACTTTCTTTTATGATATGTAAATACCATACCCATGGGATATAAAGTGATCTTCAAAAGCCAAGAAACCCCACAAAATATAATGGAAAATAAAAAGTTAAGAACTAGCAGGATGCGAAATAGAGATGAATAAGAGTTGACAGGGTATGAGATGGGGTCTAATAAATAAATAAATCTGGAGACTTCTTTGCCTGCCTTTCTTGTACCCTCTGTATTATTGACCATCGGATCCTATATCAAGATTGGTTTGCCAATCATCTATTGTTAACTGAGAAGGAGGCACCGTGACAAGAACTGGCATATAGTTCACAAGTAAATACATATAAAGCATGATTTCACTCAAGTAACCTCCTTCTACTCTGGCTATGGGGCAAGAAGACATTTAAAAATATAAAAAAGAAGCATCTATTAAATAAAGAAACAAGAGGATCATTTTTGTCTTATGAAGAGAAACATGTTTCAGGTTGCTTCTCCATTCAGAAATACATCAAATTGGTCCATCAATGTTATCTTAAGGCCATTAGTTGGTTCTGGAAGTGACATGGAAGTCTCTGTAGCACGAATCTGACAGTATCCAATTAAAATTAGAGGATCAAGTTGATGTTTCTGATAAATGCAAAAACAATCTGATGTTGCTTGTATCTTTGAAAGACTAACGTAAACATTTACTCTTAAGAAAACATATAAACTCACATTACAAAGAATTGAAAGCATATCCCTTGGACCACATTTCTCAAGAAACTGATCAATGATGCTGATTGCCTTGTCTAAAAATCTGTTCGAAATGCCAGCAAACTTGGAGACGGCCTTTGGTAATTCAAAGGAAAGGGCATCAACAGCTTCCTGTCACAACATCAAATGAAGAAATGATCCAGAAAGTCACTCAAAAAAAAAAACAAAAACAAAAAGAATTACTACAAAATTAGCGCACATCTAAACTACAAGCTTAAAATAATACATGATCCAAACATTAAAATGTTTAAGGCTTTAGGCTTTAGGCAAACTATACTATCCCTAATCTCCCTTTTCTAGACCCATAAGAGGTTCTTGTTTAGCTTACAACAAGATGGTATCAATAGACATATTTCTCTATTCATGTTATTTTATTAACTTAGAATTTAGAAATCGTAGCTGCAAAACATGAATGAAAGGCCGAAGTTTAACCTCACCTGGGCAAGAGAAGGAGAACATATATATTGATGGATCTCAGTGAGAGCATCAAATGCATCATTCTGCGCAGGCTCATTGTTTGGGTCTGAAAGAGCGGCATCCGATAAAGAATCAAGGAAGTTGACAAGCTCTGAGATTGTGCTGTCAGACTCATGGAAATCGCCAGCCTCAACCAGCTACAAAGTGTAAAAATCAAAGCATATCAAACATGCTTTTCATTTATTGCTCCACAAACCATAACAACTATAACAATAACAAATTCTTCTTCCACTATGTGAGTTCAGCTAATGTATCTCATAATCCTATACTGTAGTAGTAAACTAGGTCTATACTAAAATCATTAAAATCTGATAAACTAATAATGCATTATAAAGCTTTTCTTTTTCTTGATTCATAAATTTAATTGCTTACTTCATCTATGCTCTAGCTTGATTAAATAAAAATGAACAAAAACAAAGTGTTAAGCTTGATCAAAGTTGTTAACTTCATTCGAGTTTAGAAATGATGCAAGCATTCAATTGAAAGCAAATAAAAGTAACTAAATAACAAAGAAAAGGAAAAAAGATGAAAGGAAAAAAGGTCTAGAGGTTTAGAAGGGATTGATCTTACTTTAGAGCATGATTGTAGAGTCCTTTGAATGGTATTCTGAGTTTCAGAAGCTTGAAACGACAGAGTTTCACTCTCTCCAGACATGGATGACATCAGAGTATTATGAACAGAAATCAGAACCACTGCAAGTCTCCCTCCACAGCTTCAACCTTTACTACACCATGCATCACCACCATTTCCATCAAGGGTTACCAAATCCCCTTTTTTTTATTTTTCTTTTTTCTGGAAAAAGATGCCAAGATGGTGAAGAGAAGACAAATTAGCGTGCTGCAATTTCAGTTAGCAACACTGAAGAACCAGGTGAGGACAAATCCGTCTTTTCGGGCGTCTAAGCAGCAGGGAGTGAGACTGTGAGAGTGAGTTCCAGCAGCTACTACTCACTATATGGGTCATCTAACTGTTTTAGTCACTGGTTCACTGATACAACGGGTCCAACCGTGATTCAACCGCAAAAATCGTTTTAGAATAAAATAATAAATAAATTATAAATAAACATCCTAAAATATAATTATAGTCTAATATAAATCTTAAAATATCTTCCAAATTTAAAACACTACATGAAATATCATCAACTAAAGCCATATGATCTTATCAAAATACAAATTCAAAAGTTAAATAGTAAAAAGAAATATTTAAATATTAAATGCCAGCATAAAAATTTGTCATCAATAATCAAAATTCGCAAAAACTTGTTAAGAACTCAACATTAGAAGCCATTAGTTTCAACTTTAACAGAATACAAGTTCATGAACGATTAGGGTAACTCTTGGTCTGGGGGCTGCAGGGCACATTCTTCGCTTCGGTTTATCAATGATGACTTTCCAACATTAGGGTATCCAACTATTACAGCTCGAACCTTTATACAGTGACATGAATAATTCACTTCAACTTAGTTATATTCATTTGAAACAAGTACTAACGAGTGAGAATTAGTGTAAAACTTAAAAAGAAAAGTAAACTTATCTTTGTAAAATAAAAAACACAAGAAATAGCCTAAAGATTATACACAGCAATCAGATAGATTATTTTGGTTATGCAATTTACTGATCCAAACTTTCACTCAAACAATGTGTAATGCTGCAACAGAGAGAGAAGTACAAAATTACTACCCATACGGTTTAAATTATGTTTTCCTTGTATGGATATTAGATAATGAAAGGAATTCTTTTGAGCAATAAGAGAAATCCTTTTGCCAAATAATTATTAAAGGAATGACACAACTAAAATTGACACTTAATTGTTATATAACCCACTGGACGAGGAAGCAGTCCTTTGGCTCTGCGTTTAATATTTACATCGGCTGCTGATTCCTTTGCTAACCGGCCTAGCTTTATTGTACCCTTTGCAATACATACAACACAGAATTAAGTATGTGGCATGTGAAACTTCCTAACAAGAGGTCAAGAGCTAGAAAGAAATTAATTTACAGCATAACAAAGCAATAATTTCAACAACTAACAGTTATCTACTCCATAGTCAAGTGCAAAACCTGTTCACAAGAGCAGAACCTGTTCGATTCATATCAATTTATATTTTTTTTTCTTATTCATTTTTTTTATGGGAATTTTTTTTTTCTTATTCATTAGAACAAAGATACTTAGTAATGCAATGCAGCAAACTGAATTACCCATGAGATTATCAGTCTACAATTTCTATGTATATATCATCTGCAATAAAAGGAAAAAGTGAAAAACCCAGTAAGTAGTGAAAAATCGAGCATCAACCAAGAAGTTTGCATAACAATACTTGTCATTCTCATTCCAACCAAGGTAACATTACTGAACAGATAAACGACCTCCCTCACCTTATAATCCCCGCACTCGCGACGGCGACAACACACGAGCCACCAGACCTGACACGGGGATCCATCTCTATAGCGAATCTCGCCGGGAACAGCGCCTTGTCGATCCTTGCGGAGAATGCGAAGTCGAACGCACCGTCGAAGAACGGCGGGTTGTGAGGGTCAGCGCGCTGGACGAACGCCGACGAACTAGTGGCTGGCGCCAGCAGAGACGCAGGGAACCTCGGAGTGGTTAGAGGCGGCGACGGTGTTGACGGAGAGGAGAAGCAACAGTTGGAGGCAGGGTAAAATTGAAAAATTAGGGTGTTTATTGTTTAGTAAAACGGCATCGTTTAGTAAGAACCGGTCAATTTCCAATCTGATGTAACCGCCAGTTCATGGCCGGTTCAACGGTTTTTGACTGATTCTTCAATTGTTGGTTCTCAATTAAACCAATTCGATTGATCGGTCTAATCTAATTTTTAGAACCATATATTTTCGTATTATTCAAATTTTTAATTTATAAGGTATTCAAGAAAAAAAGTTATTGCTTTATTAAACTTATTCTATTAATAAATAGAATATGATTTCTATTTATTATTATTATTTTTATATATAATAAAATTATAAAGGTAAGATTAATTAAGATAACGGTAAATTATTAAAAATATATTATAATTATCTTGATAAAAATGTCTCTGAATTTTGTTATAAGCAAAATTAGATTATATTATGTATATACTAAAATCAACCACTAGTATAAAATACATGTTAGAATATAAATACATATTAAAAATAAATTAAATCACACATTTATTTATATTAAAATATATTGATAACTAATTTTAGTAACTGATTTTAGTGTACGAATAACATTTTTAGACAAAAATACTCTCAAATATTTTAAAAATCTGTAAAAATATTCATCCGTGATCGGAGATCTATTTTGTAAAAGAAAAAGAATAACGCGGCTCATTTGCTAATGTCAAAATCTCACTTGCCACATGTAAGAACCGGAATTTTCACGAATAAAATTATTTAAATGCCCCAATTTAATTCCGAAAAGTTAGGATGAGAATTTGGAGGATTTAAGTATAATTTTTGGACTCAGTAGGTCCTTCAGAGTCAGAAAATGTGTTTTCTGCGAAAAAACAGTAAAAAACCGCAAACAGGCAGTCGAACCGATTCAAGTATGTCCGGTGCTGCACAAGAAAAAGTGAAACCAGCCGAAAGGCTTAGAAAAACATTAGAAATGGAAAACCGGGCATTAATTTTAAAGGTTTGGCTCGAAGTTAGGCCAAACGGGCTAAAAACGCTAACGGGTTGGACCGGACCCAAGTTGGGCCCAAGCCTAACATATATAAGGGCTCATTAATGAACCCATTCTTCATTAAACACACACACATAACAGAAACTTGAGAGGAGAGGAGGAAGAATAAGAAACACTATTCACCACTCTCTTCTGTTCGCAATATCTTGAGCTACAGAGCTCCGATCGCCACACCATTTGTGGCTACGCATTCCTTGAGACAAGCTCTACAAAATCCACCCAAGAAAGTAGTAAGGTAACCACAAAATCTTTTCTGTTCCTCCCTTCAAAGTTTCGAAAATCTAGGGTTTTTGATTAAGTGAGTTTTTATGATTTTGGATGTTTAGGTTCACTCTAATCCTTGCTTAGCTTTGGGTTTTAACATCCAAATCTATTGGAAAAGGTAAGAGGTATTGAAACTCTTGTGAAATTTCAATTATAATGAGCTCTAGGTTGATTTATGATGGTTTATGTACATATAGCTTGTTTATGGTCAATTTGGAGCTTGTTGATGCTTGTTGAAGATTCTTGGTGGCATAGATTGTGATTGAAAGCTTGTCTTGGGCTCACTTTGAGGTTTTGGTGCATATTGGAGATCGACTAAGATATGGTTTTGATTTTCTCTATGTAGTATATAATATTCATGGACACTTAGGCTAGTGACCTATAGGATAGGTTTGAATTAAAATGGTTGATTGGTGTTGAATGTTGTTGTATGTTGATTTATGATGAATTGGTGAAGGTTGGGTTCAATTATAATGATTGATAATGATATGATGAGGATAAATGATTTGTGAAATTGAGAAGTGAATTGTGTTGATATATGTAATGATAATGTTGATGATTTGGTAATGTAGTTGGAAAAGTGTTAATGAGGATTGATTATAATGTGAAATATTGATGTTGAGGTTGATGATGAGGAATGGTAAAGGGAAATGTAGTAATCTTGGTGTAATATGACATATAGTATTAATTGTGATGAAGAATGGAATTTGGAATGGTTTGGTATAGCTTAGGTTGTGTTTTATGAGAGATTGTGGACGTTTTGAAATTGGGTAAAAGTTGGTTTTTAGTAAACTTTGTCTGATCATAACTTTTGCCTCGGTATTCAAAAACTAATAAAACTTGTCTATAATTAAAGATCTTTGAAAACCCTTTAAATCGATATAAAGTTTGTGAAATTTGAAATTTTGTAGGGGAAGTTATGATCATTCAAAGTTGGTGTTAAAATCTGAAATTCTACAAAGTTACAGAATTTTGTGTTTTCTGGTATGTGCACACGCACAGCCTTGTGCGTACGCACACTCTGCAAAAATTTAGATCTGTGCACACACACAGACCTGTGTGTCTGCACACGCAGAGGCAGGCAGTCTTTTCGCAGCGTTGGCACAGCTTGTGTGTGCACACACCAATGGAAAATTGCAACTTGTGCGTCCGCACAGACCTGTGCGCACGCACACGTTGAGGAGGCCAGTCTGTTAGAGGCGCTGGCACAGGTTGTGTGAGTGAACAGACCTTTTAAGTTTTGACACCTGTGCGTACGCACACTTTTAAAATTTTCCTGGGCGTGCGCACGCACACCCCTGTGTGGAAGCACACGCCCTGTTTCTCAAATTTTGCTTTGTTTTCAACTATCTCACCTTCCCGACTAGGTTGTAAGCTTCTATAACACCTTTTTAAGACTTTTGGGCATAATTTTGGGATACGCAAATATGGGAAAAGATTTAAGGGTTTTAGACATTATTATTTGGAAGTTTAGAAAACAGAAGACTAGGCTTCTGGCGTACTGAAGGTGGTTCAATATTATGTGATGAATGGTTGATGAATGAGGTGAGGATTAAGGAACTGTTGACTTTGGAACTGTAATGTGAATGAACAGTGGTTGAAAAGAGTCGAGGACTCTGAATGAAGTGATGGATCCATCTTGTACTGAAAATGTGTTTGAAAACCACTGCACTACTTTTTCATTGAGATTATGAGACGCTATGCGCCTGGCAGGGGCCAAGGTTGGATCCCGCCTGTCGAGGTAACGGCGGTGGCGTAAGGGCGGTGGTTCGTCCCGCTTGTGCTTAGATGTGAGGTCGGTGGCAATAGATCTCGCTCGCATCCCTTCAGATCATCAGAGCGTACAGGCGCAAAACCCTAGATAGTGATCCGAGCACTATATCTCGGGGGTTCCCACACCATGAATCCGAAGGGCAACATCTCCATGGAGATATGTCGGGTTGGTAGTTGAACCGACAATGTGATATCACAGCCAATAGGGCAGGCATTCATCATGTGCATTTTCTATCTGTTTGTATGCTTTGCCGACTTGAGATTGTTTGCCTATTTGTATAACATGTCTAATTACTACTTGAATTAATTGCTTATTATGCTTCTACTTGTGTTTTCTTGCATTGTATATAATTGTGCTTTCTACTGGGATTGAGGAGGTTCGGAAGGCGGTGGCGATGGGATCGCATGGAGGATAGGTTGGTGAAGGCTGTGGGACAGCGGTGTTTGGTTAGAGTAGAAATCCTTTAAGATAGATTACTTTTTTGATATATGAGGTTTTAAGTTTTGTTAAGGTTTCACATATTATGCTTTATTGTTTAGTAGGCCTTAAGATTGAATCTGTGATGGATATGAAGTCTAGGATTGCCTCTGGTGTCCCGGGGTCTTATATCCTACATCATTGGGCACTGTTACCATATTGAGAACCTCCGGTTCTCATACCATATTTCTGTTGTGTTTGTCAGATGCAGGTCGCAACCCACCTTGGTGAGTTATCTGGTTGGTGACAGGAGCGGAGGATCCAGATACCTTTTTGGAGTCTTTTTGGTTTGTTTCATAATTGTCTCTCACTTCTGTATTTTGTTTTGGCCTAGAGGCTTGTATTTGAGAGAGAACAAAACTTGTATAAGCCATTTTAAACTTCAGTTTTCTTTTTGTCGGTACATTTGGCTAGCTGGCTTAAACTCCGCGAGCCGTAGCTAGTTTCTTATGATATTACACTATTCTACTATTATTTTGTTTATATCACATCTGTTTCTTGTGCTTTAAGTTAGACACTTCGTTAGTTCGTTTTGCGCTTTTGAATCCTATTTTTGAACTTTATCCTTTATCAGGCTTCTAGATAATATTATTCCTTCTATATATCATATGTATGAGCTTAGGACTGTCGTAATCCTTGATTAATCTTTGCTTTACGATGCGAGGTAAAGCTTAAACTAGTTGGGGTGTTACATTTAGTGGTATCAAAGCGGTTCGTCCTCGTGAGCCTGAGGGATGGACCGATTGTGCTTCATTGCATACTCTGTGTGTCTTTCTTTGATGCTATTAGGTTATATACTTGATATTTCATAGCATGCTTGTTTGTGAGTTCCTGTTTGGGATAATTGAAACAATAGGCTTTTGATATTGAGACTGATCACCTCGATATCGATTGTTTGGTGTAGACGTACAGGAAACCCAATGGCCACTCGCGACGAGGTCGAGCACATTCATGAGAAAGTAGGAATGAGCAACTAGTTGATAACTATGCCGAGTTCATGGCGGCAATGGCGAACCTGACAAACACCATGGAAGCGAATGCTGCTGCGATTCTGCAAGTTGTGCAGAGGTTAGCCCAACCGGCCGGAAGCGGAAACGAAAATGGAGAAGGTGCTGAGGACAGCTTGAGAGGTGTTCCGAAAACTCTAACTGCTTTTCGGAAAGCTGACCCGCTGGTTTTCAATGGTTCGGCAAACCATACGAAAGCAAACAACTGGTTCCAAGCGGTGGAGCGTACATTGCTAACTTAACATGTACTGTATAACAAGTTCGTGGAATATGCGACTTGTCAATTAGTGGGAGAAGCTCAGAAATGGTGGCAAGGAGAGTGCCAACTGCTACACCAACAAAACATGAACATTACCTGGGCGTTATTCGAGGAAGCTTTCTACAAGAAGTATTTTCATGGGTCATTAAGGGAGGCCAGAGAATTTGAGCTCTTACAGCTGAAGCAAGGGTCCATGACTATAGTAGAATACACCAGCAAGTTCGAAGAACTCTGTAGGTCTTCAAGGATAAGTCAGGGTACTCCTGAGTCTTATGAGGGATGGAAATGCGTCAGATACGAAGTGGGGTTGAGAGAGGATATCAGGCGTGTTGTGACTCCATTGGAGATGAGGAGATTTTCTGAATTGGTGGGCAAGGCAAAGGTTGTTGAAGAATATGCAAAGACAGTAGCCTCATCAAGGAACACTCATGGAGGGAACACTAGTAAGGAGCATGACGATCACCTTGGACCAAGGGGACAGAACTTCAAGAAAGATGGACATACTCCACAACATCTGCAAGGTCAAGGGAATTTCAAAAGGAGCAACAAAGCTCAGTTTCATCAGGCGAAAGGAAATGATCGATGCTACAATTATGGAAAACCTGGGCATATATCTAAGTATTGTCGCCATGGGAGGAACCGAGATGAGGGTCAGAATCAATAGTCAGGCCGTGTGGGTACTTTGGATACACGTAATGCAACGGGGTCGGATCCTCCGACGAGAGGTAAGTGTATGCTTTGAGTATTATAATACCTGGACCTGAGGATAGCTTGGTTCTATCTTTTGCAAAGACGTCGTTAGAGTTACAAGTGCTTAGGGTTTTGCTGGGAGTAAACCATGGGAAATGAGGATTCTAGTGGCGGTAGCCAGGGATTTCAGCCTTGTAATGACGAACGATCAGAGTGGACATGCCGGAATGGGTTATAGGTATGAATAGAAGTCTTGGCGATTCCCTACATGGGTGATGGGTGTGGTTCAGCACTAGTAGCAACGGAAGTGCCGACTGACGCCTTTGCGGTTTTTAACTATGATTTTTGTGGTTTAAGGTTTAGAATGATTTCTAATCTGGTTTGGAACTTTGGCTTAAATGATTCGGTTTTGAAAGTTAGTCAGAACTCTTGATTTAAGAGATATGGTTTAAACGAACAGTGAGTTCTCTGATTTTATTCAATTGTAAAAATGGTTTCCAATTTCTCTTATCGAAAGGGATTCAATTTGAAAAGTTTTAATTTAAGAAAATCATGACTTGAAGTAGGCAACTTTCGAGTGAACTATTTTGACTCCTTTCAGAAAACTCAACAATGATCTGGTCTAGAATGAACTGTTTTGAATGATTCAATTTTGAAACTAGGATTGGAACTTTTGATCAAATGATACGATTTAAAAAGGAAAGTGAATCCTAAGATTGTGTTAACTTGTAATTTTGGTTTGTAAATTTTAATTTACCAAAAGGGATTCAAATGGAGAGGTTTTGATTTAAAGGTTTTAATGAATTTAGGAAAATCATACTTTAAAATGTTTGATTTACAAATAAATGGTTTTTGACTCTTTTGATAAGGTTTTAACAATGGACTCATTTAGATTGAAGTTGTTTTAAATGTTTTGACAAATATTACAAAATTGGTATTTAGTTTAAGGAAAATTTTTGGGTTCTTAATGACGAAAATCAGAGTGATGCAGCGGAAGTTGTACGCTAAGTTGTCGACGTGTGAGTTCTGGAAGGAGGAAGTGAAGTTCTTAGGTCACGTGGTGAGCAAAGGGGGAATAACCGTAGATCCTTCTAAGGCGATTCGGGCCGGTGGCATATCAAGTAGCTTTGCCACCCCCGCTGTCTAACTTGCATGACGTATTCTACGTGTCACAACTCCTAAGTACACGTCGGACGCGGCTCATGTGTTAGAGCCTGAGTCATTCGAGTTGAGAGAGAACTTGACATTCTAAGTGACACCAGTAAGAATCGACGACACCCGTGTAAAGAAGCTGCGAGGAAGGGAGTTTCATTGGTTAAGGGTGCTTGGAGAACGAGGTGCGTTGGCAACTTGTTGGATTGGTAATTGGTGCACCAAATTGTGATCTCTAATAATGGCATTAACTTGGTATGCGCGTTTATATCTCAGCACTTTCTTCACAACCTCGCTCAACTAACCAGCAAGTGCACTGGGTCGTCCAAGTAATAAACCTTACATGAGTAAGGGTCGATCCCACGGAGATTGTTAGTATGAAGCAAGCTGTGGTCATCTTGTAAATCTCAGTTAGGCGGATAATAAATGGTTATGGAGTTTTTGAAAATAATAATAAATAAACTGAAAATAAAGATAAAAAATACTTGTGTAGATCATCGATGGGAATTTCAGATAAGTGCATAGAGATGCTTGTTCCTGTTGAACCTCTGCTTTCCTACTGCTTTCTTTCAATCCTACTTATTCCTTTCCATGGCAAGCTGTATGTAGGGCATCACTGTTGTCAATGGCTACATCCCATCCTCTCAGTGAAAAAGGTCCAAATGCTCTGTCACGGCACGGCTAATCATCTGTCGGTTCTCGATCATGTTGGAATAGAATCCCTTGATTCTTTTGCGTTTATCATCACGCCCAACAATCGCGAGTTTGAAGCTCGTCACAGTCATTCAATCCCAGAATCCTACTCGGAATACCACAAACAAGGTTTAGACTTTCTGGATTCTCATGAATGCCATCATCAATTCTAGCTTATACCACGAAGACTCTGATCTCACTGAATGGAAGGATTGGTTGTCAGGCGAGGGCAACCATGCGTCGTGCATCAGGAATCCAAGAGATACACACTCTAGCTTTCGCTTGTAGAACGGAGGTGGTTGTCAGGCACGCGTTCATAAGGATGGATGATGATGAGTGTCACAGATCATCACATCCATCAAGTTAAAGTACGAGTAGTATCTTAGAACAGAAATAAGATTGAATTTAAATAAAAGATAGTAGTAATTGCATTAAAACTCGAGGTACAGCAGAGCTCCACACCCTTAATCTATGGTGTGTAGAAACTCCACCGTTGAAAATACATAAGTGATGAAGGTTCAGGCATGGCCGAATGGCCAGCTCCCAAAACGTGATCACAGGATCAAAAATACAATCCCATATGTCTAATACAATAGTAAAATGTCCTATTTATACTAGACTAGCTACTAGGGTTTACAGAAGTAAGTAATTGATGCAGAAATCCACTTCCGGGGCCCACTTGGTTTGTGCTTGGGCTGAGCTTGAACTTTGCATGTGCAAAGGCTTCTCTTGGAGTTGAACGCCAAGTTGTAACGTGTTTTTGGCATTCAACTCTGGTTCGTGATGTGTTTCTGGCGTTTGACTCCAGAATGCAGCATAGAACTGGCGTTGAGCGCCAGTTTACATCGTCTAATCCTGAATAAAGTATGTACTATTATATATTCTGGAATGCTCTGGATGTCTACTTTCCAACGCCATTGAGAGCGCATCATTTGGAGTTCCGTAGCTCTAGAAAATCCATTTCGAGTGCAGGGAGGTCAGAATCCAACAGCATCAGTAGTCCTTTGTCAGCCTCCTTATCAGAGTTTTGCTCAGGTCCCTCAATTTTAACCAGAAATTACCTGAAATCACAAAAAAACACATAAACTCATAGTAAAGTCCAGAAATGTGAACTTAGCATAAAAACTAATGAAAACATCCCTAAAAGTAGCTATATTATACTAAAAACTATCTAAAAATAATGCCAAAAAGCGTATAAATTATTTGCTCATCACAACACCAAACTTAAATTGTTGCTTGTCCCCAAGCAACTGAAAATCAGTTAGGATAAAAAGAAGAGAATATACTATAAATTCCAGAATATCAATGAATATTAGTCCTAATTAGATGAGCGGGACTTGTAGCTTTTTGCCTCTGAACAGTTTTGGCATCTCACTTTTTCCTTTGAAGTTTAGAATGATTGGCATCTATAGAAACTTAGAATTTCAGATAGTGTTATTGATTCTCCTAGTTAAGTATGTTGATTCTTAAACACAGCTACTTTTATGAGTCTTGGTCGTGGCCCTAAGCACTTTGTTTTCCAGTATTACCACCAGATACATAAATTCCACAGACACTAGCTGGGTGAACCTTTTCAGATTGTGACTCAGCTTTGCTAAAGTCCCCAGTTAGAGGTGTCCAAAGTTCTTAAGCACACTCTTTTTGCTTTGGATAACGACTTTAACCACTCAGTCTCAAGCTTTTCACTTGGACATGCATGCCACAAGCACATGGTTAGGGACAGCTTGATTTAGCCGCTTAGGCCTGGATTTTATTTCCTTGGGCCCTCCTATCCATTGATGCTCAAAGCCTTAGATCCTTTTTACCCTTGCCTTTTGGTTTTAAGGGCTATTGGCTTTTTCTGCTTGCTTTTTTTTTCTTTCTATTTTTTTCGCCTTCTTTTTTTTCGTAAGCTTTTGCTATTCACTACTTTTTCTTGCTTCAAGAATCAATTTCATGATTTTTCAGATTATCAATAGCATTTCTCTTTGTTCATCATTCTTTCAAGAGCCAACAATTTTAATATTCATAAACAACAAGATAAAAAATATGCACTGTTCAAGCATTCATTCAGAAAACAAAAAGTATTGTCACCACATCAATATAATTAAACTAAATTCAAGGATAAATTCGAAACTTATGTACTTCTTGTTCTTTTGTATTAAAAACATGTTTCATTTAAGAGAGGTGAAGGATTCATGGAATTATTTATAGCCTTAAGACATAGTTACATACTAATGATCATGTAATAAAGACACAAACATAGATAACATAAAGCTTAAAAATTGAAAAATAGAGAATTAAGAACAAGGAAGTTAAGGAATGAGTCCACCTTAATGAGGGTGGCGCCTTCTTGAAGGAACAATGGTGCTTTTTGAGCTCCTCTATGTCTCTTCCTTGCCTTTGTTGCTTGATCCCTAGTGATTTTGGTGCTCCTATCCTTAGTTGCTCCCAATAATTATGTTGAGGAACATGTATCCCCTGAGGTATCTCAAGGATCTCTTGATTTGCAGTCAAATGCTCTACTACTGAGCTATGAATTCTTGAGATGAATCTCTCCATCTCCCATGACTCGGAGGTGGAAGCAATTGTCTTCCCTTTTCTCTTTTTTTTTGAGGTTTCTCTGGCCTTAGGTGCCATCAATGGTTATGGAAAAGCAAAAAAAGCTATGCTTTTACCACATCAAACTTAGAATGTTGCTCGCCCTCGAGCAAAAGAAGAAAGAATGTAAGGAAAAGAAGATATGGAGGAGAGGGAGAGATGTGTATGTTTTGGCCATATGGGTGGGATTGGGTAGAAAAGAGATGGATGGATGTGAGTGGTGAAGAGGGATTAAGGTGAGTTGAGGTAGATGGGGATCCTGTGGGGTCTACAGATCCTGAGATGATCCTGTGGGGTCCACAGATCCTAAGGTGTCAAAGATTTACATCCCTGCACTAATTAGGCGTGTAAAATGCCTTTGTATGCAATTTTGGCGTTTAAATGCCAGATTTATGCTTGTTTCTGGCGTTGAACGCCAGCTTCATGCTTGTTTTGGGCGTTCAACGCCCATTTGCAGCATGTTTATGGCGTTGAACGCCAATTCCATGCTTATTTCTGGCGTTCAGCGCTAGCTCTCCTCAGGGTGTCTTCCTGGCGTTTAAACGCTAGGATGTTGCTTGTTTCTGGCATTCAACGCCAGATCCATGCTCTGTTCTGGCGTTGAACGCCAGCCAGATGCTCCTTACTGGCGTTTAAATGCCAGTAAGTCCTTCCTCCAGGGTGTGATTTTTCTTCTGCTATTTTTTATTCTGTTTTTAATTTTAGTTTTTTTTTCATGACTCCACATGATCATGAACCTAATAAAACATAAAAGAACAATAAAAAGAAAAATAAAATTAGATAAATAAAAATTGGGTTGCCTCCCAATAAGCACTTCTTTAATGTCAATAGCTTGACAGTGGGCTCTCATGGAGCCACACAGGTAATCAGGTCAATGTTGTAGACTCCCAACACCAAACTTAGAGTTTTGATGTGGGGATTCAACACCAAACTTAGAGTTTGGCTGTGGCCTCCCAACACCAAACTTAGAGTTTGATGGTGGGGGCTTTGTTTGACTCTGTACTAAGAGAAGCTTTTCATGCTTCCTTTCCATGTATACAGAAGAACACCCTTGGGTCTTAAACACAAGGTAGTCCCCATTCAATTGAAGGACTAATTTTCCTCTGTTAACATCTATCACAGCTCCTGCTGTGGCTGGGAAAGGTCTTCCAAGGATGATGCATTCATCCTCCTTCTTCCTAGTGTCTAAGATTATGAAATCAGCAGGGATGTAAAGTTTAGGCATGGCCAAATGGCCAGCCCCCAAAACGTGATCACAGGGTCAAAAATACAATCCCAGATGTCTAATACAATAGTAAAATGTCCTATTTATACTAGACTAGCTACTAGGGTTTACAGAAGTAAGTAATTGATGCAGAAATCCACTTCCGGGGTCCACTTGGTGTGTGCTTGGGCTGAGCTTGAACTTTACATATGCAAAGGCTTCTCTTGGAGTTGAACGCCAAGTTGTAACGTATTTTTGGCGTTCAACTCTGGTTCATGACGTGTTTCTGGCGTTTGACTCCAGAATGCAGTGTAGAACTGGCATTGAGCGCCAGTTTGCCTCGTCTAATCCCAAATAAAGTATGGACTATTATATATTGCTGAAAAGTTCTGGATGTCTACTTTCCAACGCCGTTGAGAGCGCGCCATTTGGAGTTCTGTAGCTCCAGAAAATCCATTTCGAGTTCAGGGAGGTCAGAATCCAACAGCATCAGCAGTCCTTTGTCAGCCTCCTTATCAGAGTTTTGCTCAGGTCCCTCAATTTTAGCCAGAAATTACCTGAAATCACAAAAAAATTGTAAAGTCCAGAAATGTAAATTTAGCATAAAAACTAATGAAAACATCCCTAAAAGTAGTTAGATTATACTAAAAACTATCTAAAAACAATGCCAAAAAGCGTATAAATTATCCGCTCATCAGTAATGCTGAAAGTAGGATTCTTCGTGGGGAATATGTATATACATAGATATATTATATCGCGAGATTCATATTTTTTATGGCGAAATTCTTTTTAAGGAGGGGAGGATGTAAGAACCAAAATTTTCACGAATAAAATCGTTTAAATGCATAAATTTAATTCTGAAAGGTTAGTATGAGAATTTGCGGATTTAAATATGATTTTTGGACTCAGTAAGTCCTTTCGAGTCAGAAAATGTATTTTCTGCAAAAACTATGAAAAACCGCAAAGTTGTAGTCAAACCGGTTGAACCGGTTCAAATCTGCTCGGTGCTTTGCAAGAAAAAGTGAAACCAGCCGAAAAGCTTAGAAAAACATTAAAAATAGAAAACCGGCGTTAATTTTAAAGGTTTGGCCCGAAGTTGCGCCAAATAGGCTAAAAATAATAAACGAGTTGGACCGAGCCCAAGTTGGGCCCAAGTCCAACATATATAAGGGCTCATTAATGAACCCATTCTTCATTAAACACACACACATAACAGAAACTTGAGAGGAGAGGAGGAGGAAAAAGAAACACTATTCACCCTGTCTTGTTTTCCCAATATCTTGAGCTACAGAGCTCCGATCGCCGCACCGTTTACGGCTACGGGTTCCTTGAGACAAGCTCTACAAAACCCACCCAAGAAAGTAGTAAGGTAACCACGAAATCATTTCTGTTCCTCCCTTCAAAGTTTCGACAATCTAGGATTTTTGATTAAGTGAGTTTTTGTGATTTTGGATGTTTGGGTTCACTCTAATCCTTGCTTAGCTTTGAGTTTTGACATCCAAATCTGTTGGAAAAGGTAAGAGTCATTGAAACTCTTGTGAAATTTCAATTATAATGAGCTCTAGGTTGATTTATGATGGTTTATGTACATATAGCTTGTTTATGGTGATTTTGGAGCTTGTTGATGCTTGTTGGAGATTCTTGGTGGCATAGATTGTGATTGAAAGCTTGTCTTGTGCTCAATTTGGGGTTTTGGTGCATATTGAGGATTGGCCAAGGTATGGTTTCAGTTTTCTCTATGTAGTATATAATATTCATGGACACTTAGGCTAGTGACATATAGGATAGGTTTGAATTAAAATGGTTGATTGGTGTTGAATGTTGTTGTATGTTGATTTAGGATGAATTGGTGATCATTGGGTTCAATTATAATGATTGATAATGATATGATGAGGATAAATGATTTGTGAATTTGAGAAGTGAATTGTGTTGATATATGTAATGATAATGTTGATGATTTGGTAATGTAGTTGGAAAAGTGTTAATGAGGATTGATTATAATGTGAAATATTGATGTTGAAGTTGATGATGAGGAATGGTAAAGGGAAATGTAGTAATCTTGGTGTAATATGACATATAGTATTAATTTTTGATGAAGAATGGAATTTGGAATGGTTTGGTATAGCTTAGGTTGTGTTTTATGAGAGATTGTGGACGTTTTGAAATTGGGTAAAAGTTAGTTTTTGGTGAACTTTGTCTGATCATAACTTTTGCCTCAGTTTTTAAAAACTGATGAAATTTATCTAGAATTAAAGATCTTTAAAAACCCTTTAAATCGATATAAAGTTTGTGAAATTTAGAATTTTGTAGGGGAAGTTATGATCATTCAAAGTTGGTGTTGAAAATCTGAAATTCTGCAAAGTTACAGAATTTTATGTTTTCCGGTATGTGCACACGGACAGCCTTGTGTGCACGCACACTCTACGAAAATTTAGATCTATGTGCACCATAGACCTGTGCATCTACACACGCAGAGGCAAGCAGTCTGCTCGCAGCGCTGGCACAGCTTGTGCGCGCGCACACCAATGGGAAATTACAACTTGTGCGTACACACAGACCTGTGCGCACGCACACGTTGGGGAGACCAGTCTGTTGGGAGCGCTGGCACAGGTTGTGCGAGTGAATAGACCTTTTATGTTTTGACACCTGTGTGTATGCACACTTTTAAAAATTTCCTGGGCGTGCGGACGCACACCCTTGTGCGGACGCACACCCCTATGCGGAAGCACACGCACTATTTCTCAAATTTTGCTTTGTTTTCAACTATCTCACCTTCCCGACGAGGTTGTAAGCTTCTATAACACCTTTTTAATACTTTTGGACATATTTTTAGGATAAGCAAATATGGGAAAAAATTTAAGGGTTTTAGACGCTATTATTTGGAAGTTTAGAAAACATAAGACTTGGCTTCTGGCGTACTGAAGGTGGTTCAATATTATGTGATGAATGGTTGATGAATGAGGTGAGGATTAAGGAACTGTTGACTTTAGAACTGTAATGTGAATGAACAGTGGTTGAAAAGAGTCAAGGACTCTGAATGACGTAATGGATCCATCTTGTACTGAAAATAATTTTGAAAACCACTGCACTACTTTTTCATTGAGATTATGAGACGTTATGCGCCCGGTAGGGGCTAAGGTTGGATTCCGCCTGTCAAGGTAGCGGCGGCAGTGTAAGGGCGGTGGTTCGTCCCACTTGCGCTTAGATATGAGGTCGGTGGCAATAGATCCCGCTCGCATCCCTTCGAATCATCAGAGTGTACAAGCACAAAACCCTGGATAGTGATCCAAGCACTATATCTCGGGGGTTTTCACACCATGAATTCGAAGGGCAACATCTCCATGGAGATGTGTCGGGTTGGCAGTTGAACTGACAATGTGATATCACAGCCAGTAGGGCAGGCATTCATCATGTGCATTTCTATCTGTTTGTATGCTTTGCCGACTTGAGATTGTTTGCCTATTTGTATAACATGTCTAATTGCTTCTTGAATTAATTGCTTATTATGCATTGTATATAATTGTGCTTTCTACTGGGATTGAGGAGGTTCGGAAGGCGGTGGCGATGGGATTGCATGGAGGATAGGTTGCTGAAGGCTGTGGGACAGCGGTGTTTGGTTAGAGTAGAAATCCTTTAAGATAGATTACCCTTTTGATATTTGAGGTTTTAAGTTTTATTAAGGTTTCACATATTATGCTTTATTGTTTAGTTGGCCTTAAGATTAAATCTGTGATGGATATGAAGTCTAGGATTGCCTCTAGCGTCCCGGGGTCTTATATCCTACATCACTGGACACTGTTACCATACTGAGAACCTCCGGTTCTCATACCATATTTCTGTTGTGTTTTTCAGATGCAGGTCGCAATCCACTGGTGCACGAAAATTACACTCACACTATGTAATTCCGTACAACTAACTAGCAAGTGCACTGGGTCGTCCAAGTAATACCTTACGTGAGTAAGGGCCGATCCCACGGAGATTGCCGGCTTAAAGCAAGCTATGGTTATCTTATTATTCTTAGTCAGGATTCCAATAGGGTTCTTTAGTTTCAATTGTAAAAAAGTAAAAGAGCATGAAATGAGTATTTGTTACGCAGTAATGGAGAATGTGTTGGAGTTTTGGAGATGCTTTGTCTTCTGAATCTCTGCTTTCCTACTGTCATCTTCTTCACGCACGCAAGGTTCCTGCTATAGCAAGCTGTGTGTTGGTGGATCACCGTTGTCAATGGCTACCATCCGTCCTCTCAGTGAAAATGGTCCAGGTGCGCTGTCATCGCAGGGCTAATCATCTGCCGGTTCTCACTCATGCTGGAATAGGATCTATTGATCCTTTTGCGTCTGTCACTACGCCCAACCCTTGTGTGTTTGAAGCTCGTCACACTCATTCAATCCCTGAATCCTACTCGGAATACCACAGACAAGGTTTAGACTTTCCGGATTCTCAAGAATGCTGCTAATGGATTCTAGCTTATACCACGAAGATTCTGATTAAAGAATCCAAGAGATACTCATTCAATCGAAGGTAGAATGGAGGTGGTTGTCAGGCACGTGTTCATAGATTGAGAATGGTGATGAGTGTCATGGATCATCACATTCATCATGGTTAAGTATGAATAAATATCTTAGATAGAAACAAACGTGTTTGAATGGAAAACAGAAGTACTTGCATTAGTTCATCGAGACACAGCAGAGCTCTTCACCCCCAACAATGGAGTTTAGAGACTCATACCGTCAAAGAGTACAAAGTTCGGATCTAAAATGTCATGAGGTAAAAAATAAATCTCTAAAAGTTGTTTTAAATACTAAACTAGTAACCTAGGTTTACAAAAAATGAGTAAACTAAGATAGATAGTGCAGAAATCCATTTCAGGGGCCCACTTGGTGTGTGCTGGGGCTGAGACTTGAGCTTTTCAAGTGCCTAGGCTGTTTCTGGAGTTAAACAACAGGTTGTAACCTGTTTTGGGCGTTTAACTCCAATTTGCAACCTGTTTCTGGTGTTTAACGCTAGAATGGAACATGGAACTGGCGTTAAACGCCAGTTTATGTCATTTATCTTCGAGAAAAGTATGGACTATTATATATTGCTGGAAATCCCTGGTTGTCTACTTTCCAACCCAATTGAGAGAGCGCCAATTGGACTCCTATAGCTCCAAAAAATCCATTCCAAGTGCAAGGAGGTCAGAATCCAACAACATAAGTAGTCCTTTTTCAGCCTGAATCAGATTTTTGCTCAGCTCCCTCAATTTCAGCCAGAAAATACCTGAAATCATAGAAAAACACACAAACTCATAGTAAAGTCCAGAATTATAAATTTTGCCTAAAAACTAATAAAAATATACTATAAACTAACTAAAACATACTGAAAACTACATGAAATTACCCCCAAAAAGCGTATAAAATATCCGCTCATCACAACACCAAACTTAAACTGTTGCTTGTCCCCAAGCAACTAGATAAATAAAATAGGATAAAAAGAAATCAAGAAGCAATAATATCTCAAAGTTTTAAGTGAAGCTCAGATTCTAATTAGATGAGCGGGACTAGTAGCTTTTTGGTTCCGAACAGTTTTGGCATCTCACTTTATCCTTTGAAATTCAGAATGATTGGCATCCATAGGAACTCAGAATTCAAATAGTATTATTGATTCTCCTAGTTTAGTATGTTGATTCCTGAACACAGCTACTTTATGAGTCTTGACCGTGGCCCTAAGCACTTTGTCCTCAAGCAAAAGAAAGGAAAGGAAAGGGATAGAGGGAGAGCCAAGTTCGAATTATGGAGGAGAGGAGGGAGCTGAACGTGGATTTAAAGGGAAGGGGGGTTTTTCAAAAATTTTGAAGAAGATATGATAGAACATATGATTTGTAAAAGATAAGTATGATAGGAAAAAGATGCACTTTTAAAATTTAAAAGATATGAAAGATATTTGAAAAGATAAATTTGAATTTTGAAAAGAAGATATGATGAGTTTAAAAAAGATTTGAGAAGAATTTAAAAAGATTTGAAAAGAAGTTAAAGAGGATTTGAAAAAGATTTATGTTTAGAATTAAGATACATTTGATATCTTTGAAAAAGGATTTGAAAAATTAGGATTTGTAATATGTTTATGCAAGAAATTATGGATGGAAACATGAAAATTTGAAAAAAATCAAGTTGGGAACAAAAACTTCCTCCCTTCCACAATCCTGGCGTTAAACGCCCAACTGCTGCATGTTCTGGGCGTTTAACGCCCAGTTGGTGCTTGGTCTGGGCGTTTAACACCCAACTGTTGCTTCTAGCTGGCGTTAAACGCCAGAAACTCCTTTATCACTGGGCGTTTTTCTGAACGCCCAGGACGTTGCAAATCTGTCATTAAACGCCTAGAAGCTGCTTCTTTCTGGCATTTAACGCCCAGATGGCTATCTATACTGGCGTTAAACGCCCAGTAGATGCTTTTTTTGGGCGTTTAACGCCCAAAACAGCTCTTACTGGTTTTTTTGCACCAGTGAGCTTCTTTTCGCTGTTTTATCCTCTAAATCCTTCTGTAACTCTGTAAACTCATGCAATTGCTATTTTACCTTGAAGATAATTAAAATGAACCTGTAAAATTATCATGTACTTAACAAATAAGCTTTGTTAATGGCTAGGTTACCTCCCAACAAGCGCTTCTTTATTGTCTTTAGCTGGACTATTACTGAGCTTTAATCAAGTCTCAGTTTTGAGCATTCTTGCTCAAAATTGCTTTCAAGATAATGTTTGACTCTCTGTCCATTAACAATGAACTTTTTGTTAGAATCATTATCCTGAAGCTCTACGTATCCATATGGTGACACACCTGTAATCACATATGGTCCTCTCCACCGGGATTTCAATTTTTCGGGGAATAATCTGAGCCTAGAATTAAACAGCAGAACTTTCTGCCCTGGCTCAAAGACTCTGGATGACAGCTTCTTATCATGCCATCTTTTTGCTTTCTCTTTGTAAATTTTTGTATTTTCGAAAGCATTGAGTCTGAATTCCTCTAGCTCATTTAACTGGAGCAATCGTTTTTCTCCAGCTAACTTGGCATCAAGGTTTAGGAATCTGGTTGCCCAGTAGGCCTTGTGTTCCAGTTCCACTGGCAAGTGACAGGCTTTTTCATACACGAGCTGGTATGGAGAGGTCCCTATAGGAGTCTTGAATGCTGTTCTGTATGCCCACAGAGCATCATCCAAGCTTGTTGCCCAATCCCTTCTACGGTTGATCACAGTCCATTCTAGGATTCTTTTAAGTTCTCTATTAGAGACTTCAGCTTGCCCATTTGTCTGTGGATGATATGGAGTTGCCACCCTGTGGCTAACTCCATATCGAACATAGCAGAGTAAAGTTGTTTATTGCAGAAATAAGCGCCCCCATCACCGATTAGTACTTTAGGGACACCAAATCTACTGAAGATATGTTTCTGGAGGAATTTCAGCACTGTCTTAGTATCATTAGTGGGTGTTGCAATAGCCTCCACCCATTTGGATACATAATCCATTGCCACCAGAATATAAGTGTTTGAGTATGATGGTGGGAAAGGCCCCATGAAGTCAATACCCATACATCAAACAACTCAATCTCCAAGATCCCTTGTTGAGGCATGGCATAACCGTGAGGCAGATTGCCAGATCTTTGGTAATTGTCACAATTATGTACAAACTCTCAGGAGTCTTTATAGAGAGTAGGCCAGTAGAAGCCACATTGGAGGACTCTTATGGCTGTTCGCTCACTTCCAAAATGTCCTCGATACTGTGATCCATGGCAATGCCAGAAGATCTTCTGTGCTTATTCTTTAGGCACACATCTATGAATTACTCCGTCTGCACATCTCTTGAAGAGATATGGTTCATCCTAAAGATAGTACTTTGCATCCGAGATCAATTTCTTTGATTGCTGCCTACTATACTCTTTGGGTATGAATCTCACAGCCTTGTAGTTTGTAATGTCTGCAAACCATGGCATTTCCTGGATGGCAAAGAGTTGCTCATCCGGAAAGTTTTCAGAGATCCTAGTAAGAGGGAGGGACGCCCCTTCTATTGGTTCTATTCGGGACAGGTGATCTGCTACTTGGTTCTCTGTCCCTTTTCTGTCTCTTATTTCTATATCAAACTCTTGCAGAAGCAACACCCATCTTATGAGTCTGGGTTTTGAGTCCTGCTTTGTGAGTAGATATTTAAGAGCAGCATGGTCAGTGTACACAATCACTTTTGATCCTACTAAATAAGATATGAACTTGTCAATGGCGTAAACCACTGCAAGTAACTCTTTTTCTGTGGTTGTGTAGTTCTTCTGGGCGTCATTTAAAACACGACTGGCATAATAAATGATGTGCAGAAGCTTGTCATGCCTTTGTCCCAACACTGCACCAATGGCATGGTCACTAGCATCACACATTAGTTTAAATAGTAATGTTCAGTCTGGTGCAGAGATGACTATTGCTGTGACCAGCTTAGCTTTCAGAGTCTCAAACGCCTACAGACACTCCTTATCAAAGATGAATAGCATGTCAGCAGCTAGTAGATTACTCAGAGGTTTTGCAATTTTTGAAAAATCTTTTATAAACCTTCTATAGAATCCTGCATGCCCCAGAAAGCTTCTGATTGCCTTAACATTGGCAGGTGGTGGTAATTTTTCAATTACCTCTACCTTATCTTGATCCACGTCTATTCCCTTGTTCGAAATTTTGTGTCCAAGGACAATTCCTTCAGTCACCATAAAGTGACATTTCTCCCAGTTCAAAACCAGGTTAGTCTATTGGCACCTCTTTAGAACAAGTGCTAGATGGTTAAGGCAGGAGCTGAATGAGTCTCCAAATACTGAAAAGTCATCCATGAAGACTTCCAGAAATTTTTTCACCATATCAGAGAAAATAGAGAACATGCACCTTTGAAAGGTTGCAGGTGCCTTGCACAGACCAAATGGCATCCTTCTGTATACAAATACTCCAAATGGACATGTGAATACTGTTTTCTCTTGATCTTGGGGATCTATTGCAATTTGATTATAACCTGAATATCCATCCAGAAAGCAGTAGTAATCATGACCTGCTAGTCTTTCTAGCATCTAGTCTATGAATGGTAAAGGAAAATGATCCTTTTCTGGTAGCTGTATTGAGCCTTCTGTAATCAATACACATACGCCACCCTGTAACTGTTCTTGTAGGAACCAGTTCATTTTTTTCATTATGAACCACTGTCATGCCACCCTTCTTAGGGACGACTTGAATAGAGCTTACCCAAGGGCTATTAGAAATAGGATAAATAATCCCAACCTCTAGTAATTTAGTGACCTCCTTCTGCACCACCTCCTTCATGGCTGGATTCAGCCGCCTCTGTGGTTGAACCACTGGCTTAGCGTCATCCTCCAATAAAATCTTGTGCATGCATCTGGCTGGGCTAATGCCCTTAAGATTACTGATGGACCACCCAAGAGCTGTCTTGTATGTCCTCAGCACTTGAATTAGTGCTTCCTCTTCTTGTGGCTCTAAGGTAGAGCTTATAATTACAGGAAAAGTGTCACCTTCTCCCAGAAATGCATATTTTAGGGATGGTGGTAATGGTTTGAGCTCGGGTTTAGGAGGTTTCTCCTCTTCCTGAAGGATTTTCATAGGTTCCATTATTCTCTCTGGTTCCCCCAGATCAGGCTGAACATCTTTAAAGATATCCTCTAGCTCTGATTCGAGACTCTCAGTTATATTGACTTTTTTCACCAGAGAGTCAATAATATCAATGCTCATGCAGTCATTTGGGGTGTCTGGCTGCTGCATAGCTTTGACAACATTCAACTTAAACTCGTCCTTATTGACTCTCAGGGTTAATTTTCCTTTTTGGACGTCAATGAGGGTTCGTCCAGTTGCTAGGAAAGGTCTTCCTAGAATGAGAGTTGCACTCTTGTGCTCCTCCATTTCCAGCACCACAAAGTCAATGGGAAAGGCAAATGGCACAACCTTGACAATCATGTCTTGAATCACACCTGATGGGTATTTAATGGAGCCATCAGCAAGTTGGAGACATATCCGGGTTGGCTTGACTTCTTCAGTCAAACCAAGCTTTTTGATAGTGGATACAGGTATTAGGTTAATACTTGCTCCAAGATCACATAGAGCTTTCTTCGTACAAGTACCCTCTAATGTGCATGGTATCATGAAACTCCCGGGATCTTTAAGCTTCTCTGGTAAGCTTTTCAGAATGACTGCACTGCATTCTTCAGTGAGGTAAACTTTTTCAGTTTCTCTCCAATCCTTCTTATGACTTAAGATCTCTTTCATGAACTTAGCATAAGAGGGTATTTGCTCAAGTGCCTATGTAAACAGAATCTTTATTTCAAGAGTCCTGAGATAGTCTGCAAAGCGGGCAAATTGCTTATCCTGTTCCGCTTGGCGGAGTTTCTGAGGATAAGGCATTTTGGCTTTGTATTCCTCAACCTTAGTTGCTGCAGGTTTATTTCCTACAAATGTGGTTGGAGAAGCCTTTTTAGAGGGGTTGCTATCAGCACTTGTATGTGTCTGATCCCTCACTGGCATTTGAATGCCATGGTTGGAAGATGAAGTGGCGTTAGACACCAAATCCTTACTTGTTTCTGGCGTCTGAATGCCAGAACTGAGCTTCCTTTGGGCGTTCAACGCCAATTCTTTACTTGTTTCTGGCATTTGAATGCCAGAACTGAGCATGGGTTGGGCGTTTAACGCCAGCTCTCCACCCTTTTCTGGCGTTTGAGCGCCAGAATTATTCCTCTCTGGGCTCTTACTGTCCTCAGAGGGATTTTGGGTAGCAGTTTGTTCATTTCTTAGCTTCCTGCTGCTTTGAAGTGAGGTATTTAATGTCTTCTCACTTCTTAATTGAACTGCTTGGCACTCTTCTGTTATTTGTTATGATAACTACTATTTTGTTTGCTTCAACTGTACTTCCATGTTCATATTAGCCATTCTTGTGTCTTGTAATATCTCCTTGAATTCGGCTAGCTGCTTTGTTAGAAAATCTAATTGCTGAATGAATTCAGTAACTTGTTCTGCAGGACTGAGTTCGGCAGTTACTGTTTTAGCCTCTTCTTTCATGGAAGGTTTACTACTTAGGTACAGATGCTGATTTCTGGCAACTGTATCAATGAGCTCTTGAGCTTCTTTAATTGTCTTTCTCATGTGTATAGATCCACCAACTGAGTGGTCCAAAGACATCTGAGCTTTCTCTGTAAGCCCATAATAGAAGATGTCTAACTGTACCCACTCTAAAAACATTTCAGAGGGGGCATTTTCTTAGCATCTATCTGTATCTCTCCCAGGCATCATAAAGAGATTCATTATCTCCTTGTTTAAAGCCTTGGATGTTCAGCCTTAGCTGTGTCATCCATTTTGGAGGGAAGTATTGATTCAGGAATTTTTCTGACAGCTGTTTCCATGTCCTTATGCTAGTCTTAGGTTGGTTATTTAACCACCTCTTAGCTTGGTCTTTTACAGCAAATGAAAACAGTAATAATCTGTAGACATCCTGATCTACTTTCTTATCATGTACTGTGTCAGCAATTTGTAAAAACTGTGCCAGAAACTCTGTAGGCTCTTCCTGTGGAAGACCGAAATACTGGCAACTTTGCTGCACCATGATAATGAGCTGAGGATTCAACTCAAAACTACTGACTCCGATGGAGGGTATATAGATACTACTCCCATATGAAGGAGTAGTGGGGTTAGCATATGACCCCAGAGTCCTTCTGGACTGTTCATTTCCGCTTAGGTCCATGATGGAGAAAGGGAGATGACGTGGATTTATTTTATTTATTTTATTATAAAAATTTTTTGAAATAATAAAATAAAATAAAATAAAAACTAAAATAAAAATAAAAAAATTTGAAAATGTTTTATGAAGATTTTCGAAAAAATGAGGAGAGAGAAAGTGGTTAGGATATTTTTGAAAAAGATATGATTTTTAAAAATCTTAAAAGGATAAGATTTGAAAAATTTTGAAATTGAAATTTGAATTTTTATAAAAAAAATTTGAAATAATTGCTTAAAATAGTTAGAAAAGATAATTTTTTTATGTTTGAATTTTATTATGAAAGAGAAAAACACACAAAAGACACAAAACTTAAAATTTTTAAATCCAATGCTCCTTGTTTTCAAAAATTTTGGAGGGAAAACACCAATGCACACTAAATTAAAAATTTTAAGATCAAAACACAAAGAAGACTCAAGAACACCTTGAAGACTCACAAGAACAACAAGAACAAAAGAAAGAACACCAAACTTAAAATTTTTAGAAAACCAAAATAAAATTTTCAAAAACTAAAGAAAAGTTAACAAGAGAACACCAAACTTAAAGTTTGGCACAAGATTTAATCAAAGAAAAATTGTTTTTGAAAAAGTTTTAAAAGGGAGATACCCAATTACCAAGAACACAAACACAATGCTCTAGCCAATTGAGCTATAAATGTAACGTATTTTAAAAAAGGTATTTTTAATAAATAAATTTTTTTTTGAAAACTGATATTTTGAAAAAGCACAAGAAAAACAAGAAAAGACACAAAATAAGACAGACTAAAGATCAAACAAGGAAAATAGACAAGAACAACTTGAAGGTCAAAGATGAACAAAGAACATGCAATTCGAAAATTGAAAGACAAAGAAAAGCATGCAATTGACACCAAACTTAAAACATGACACTAAACTCACATAAAAGCTAAAAATTAATAAAGAAAAATAATATTTTTTGAAAAATTTTTGAAAAGAAAATAAAAGACTCTGACCCAAAAGACAAAATTTTCCTAATCTAAGCAACAAGATTCACCGTCAGTTGTTCAAACTCAAACAATCCCCAGCAACGGCACCAAAAACTTGGTGCACGAAAATTACACTCACACTATGTAATTCCGCACAACTAACCAGCAAGTGCACTGGGTCGTCCAAGTAATACCTTATGTGAGTAAGGGTCGATCCCACAGAGATTGCCGGCTTGAAGCAAGCTATGGTTATCTTATTATTCTTAGTCAAGATACCAATAGGGTTCTTTAGTTTCAATTGTAAAAAAGTAAAAGAGCATGAAATGAGTATTTGTTACGCAGTAATGGAGAATGTGTTGGAGTTTTGGAGATGCTTTGTCTTTTAAATCTCTGCTTTCCTACTGTCATCTTCTTCACGCACACAAGTTTCCTTCTATAGCAAGCTGTGTGTTGGTGGATCACCGTTGTCAATGGCTACCATTCGTCCTCTAAGTGAAAATGGTCTAGGTGCGCTGTCACCGCATGTCTAATCATCTGCCAGTTCTCACTCATGCTGGAATAGGATCCATTGATCCTTTTGCGTCTGTCACTATGCCCAACCCTTGTGAGTTTGAAGCTCGTCACAGTCATTCAATCCCTGAATCCTACTCGGAATACCACAGACAAGGTTTAGACTTTCCAGATTCTCAAGAATGCTGCCAATGGATTCTAGCTTATACCACGAAGATTCTGATTAAAGAATCCAAGAGATACTCATTCAATCGAAGGTAGAATGGAGGTGGTTGTCAGGCACGCGTTCATAGATTGAGAATGGTGATAAGTGTCACGGATCATCACATTCATCATGGTTAAGTATGAATAAATATCTTAGATAGAAACAAGCGTGTTTGAATGGAAAACAGAAGTACTTGCATTAGTTCATCGAGACACAGCAGAGCTCCTCACCCCCAACAATGGAGTTTAGAGACTCATGCCGTCAAAGAGTACAAAGTTCAGATCTAAAATGTCATGAGGTACAAAATAAATCTGTAAAAGTTGTTTTAAATACTAAACTTGTAACCTAGGTTTACAGAAAATGAGTAAACTAAGATAGATAGTGCAGAAATCCATTTCTGGGGCCCACTTACTGTGTGTTGGGGCTGAGACTTGAGCTTTTCACGTGCCTGGGCTGTTTCTGGAGTTAAACAATAGGTTGTAACCTGTTTTGGGCGTTTAACTCCAATTTGCAACCTGTTTCTGGCATTTAACGCCAGAATGGAACATGAAACTGGCGTTAAACGCCAGTTTACGTCGTTTATCTTCGAGCAAAGTATGGACAATTATATATTACGAGAAAGCCCTGGATGTCTACGTTCCAACCCAATTGAGAGCGCGCCAATTGGACTCCTGTAGCTCCAAAAAATCCATTCCGAGTGCAGGGAGGTCAGAATCCAACAACATCAGCAGTCCTTTTTCAGTCTGAATCAGATTTTTGCTCAACTCCCTCACTTTCAGCTAGAAAATACCTGAAATCACAAAAAAATACACAAACTCATAGTAAAGTTCAGAATTATGAATTTTGCCTAAAAACTAATAAAAATGTACTAAAACTAACTAAAACATACTGAAAACTACATGAAATTACCCCAAAAAGCGTATAAAATATCCGCTCATCATACACCTCGGTGAGTTGTCTAGTTGGTGACAGGAATGGAGGATCCGGATACCTTTTTGGAGTCTTTTTGGTTTGTTTCATAATTGTCTCTCACTTCTGTATTTTGTTGTGGCCTAGAGGCTTGTATTTGAGAGAGAACAAAACTTGTATAAGCCATTTTAAACTTCAGTTTCCTTTTTGTCGATATATTTGGCTAGCCAGGTTAAACTTTGCGAGCCGTGGCTAGTTTCTTATGATGTTACACTATTATACTATTATTTTGTTTATATCACATCTGTTCCTTGTGCTTTAAGTTAGACGCTTCATTAGTTCGTTTTGTGCTTTTGAATCCTGTTTTTGAACTTTATCCTTTATTAGGCTTCTAGATAATATTATTCCTTCTATATATTATATGTATGAGCTTAGGACTGTCGTAATCCTTGATTAATCTTTACTTTGCGACGCGAGGTAAAGTTTAGACTAATTGGGGTGTTACACCACATAAGAAGCTTTGATTATCGCATCACTCTTTTTTATTTTCATAGAATATCTTAGTTCACGAGTGTAAATTTTTATCATGTTTTTAAAGGTTAACCACAAAAAAGGCTCCCAAATTATTTAAACGCTGACAAAAATGCACCCAAATTTTACTATTGACAAAAATGCCTTTAAATAATTTAAAAACACAATAACAATACCCAATAGCAAATGTATATTTTAAAAAAATACCTTAGAGATTGAATTTTGATGTGATTTTTTACAAGTATAATTAAAAAAATGAGATATTATTATTCTTAAAATTTGGTAAACTTTTTCTAAGTATATTTTTTTTGTGAATTTTTAAAAGTATTATTAATTGTTAACAAAAAATTACAAAAAATATATACTCAACGAAAAATCACCAAATTTTAAGGATAATAATATCTCATTTTTTTAATCATGCTTGCAAAAAATTGTATCAAAGTTCAATCTCTAATGTATTTTTTTGAGAAATACATATTTATTATTAGATAATCTTGCAAAAAATTAATATTAAATATGTATTTCTCAAAAAATACATTAGAGATTGAATTTTGATGCAATTTTTTGCAAGCATGATTAAAAAAAGAGATATTATTATTCTTAAAATTTGGTGATTTTTGTTAAGTATATATTATTTTGTGATTTTTTAAAACTATTATTGGTTGTTAACAGCAAAAAATATAAAAATATATATACTTAATGAAAAATCACCAATTTTTATGTATAATAATATCTTATTTTTATAATCATGCTTGCAAAAAATTGCATAAAACTTCAATATCTAAGGTATTTTTTGAAAATATATATTTACTGTTGGGTATCGTTGTTGTGTTTTTAAATTATTTGAAGCCATTTTTATCGATAGTAAAATTCGAGTGTATTTTTATGAGCGTTTAAATAATTCGGAGGCATTTTTCGTGGTTAATCCTTTTTTTAAATAATTTAAAAATATTTTAGTTAATAATAAAATTCAAAGACATTTTTGTCCATACCAAAATAATTCAGATACATTTTTAGTGGTTTGTTCTTAAGATAATAAAAAATTTTGTCTGTTAACAAGTGAACAAACTAAGTGATTGTATTGAAGGAATATTTAAGGGAATTGTCTACATCATTTTCATTACTTGATTGTTTCTTCATTTGTAATTTTCATTGTCTTAGTGACCATAACCATAACCATTAATTCTTCACATTTTGCTTTTAATAAGAAGGTTTGTATGTTACTGATGCATGTGAATTTCTTTTATTTTGGCAATAAGGACTGCTTTAGTTGCACTGATTGCATTCATGCCAACCAACCCATATGGTGCATTTGGCTCATTAAACTACAAGAAAGAAGAGAGGCGCACATTGGCAATTAAATTCTGATATTTTATTCATCTATATTTTGCTGCACCCAAGTGAATGATAGGCAAGAGAAGACACAGGAGTTATAATTATGGTATAGTATTTTAATTGTTGTGGTGTGGGTGATTTATAGCGGTATAAGATAATACCTTTATCATATACTTCTATGCCGCTCTGGGCCTTACCTCTCTAACGGTGATGAGCTGGGTTTAAGAGGCTCATTATAGAGGGAGCCTGTCCTTGAAAAGGATGTAGCTGATATATTAGCTTCTTATATAGTCAGTTCTCCTGGAGCAAGAGGCGGAAAAATAGGCTGATCGTACCACCATGGATGATAATCTCTTTCCATGCATAACAGGAATAAAGTTGAGCCTTCTAACTGACTAAGATATAGTTAACTACATTCTTGATCTTATCTGGATTAGCTTTCAATTGTTTGCCTTATAAATGAGACATGCGTAATCTACACTTATTAATCGTGTATTGGATATTAATCAATTTCACCTTTACAGGAGAATGCCTCTATTTTGGAAATACAAGAGTGTCGACAAATTAATTGTTCTGATTTGGGACTTCCAAATCTAACTCATGAGTGCACCACTTGTGGCTCTAAAGCCATTCTTTCAGTTGAGGATGTATATTTGTACATTTTATACTCTAAACTCTAAACTCATTTATTTATGTGAAGGTAAGGATGTATTTCAAGACAATTTACTTAGAGATTATCATTTGTAAATATATTAGAAAAGACTTTGAAGGATTAATATCTAATTTCAGGGCATTATGGAATAATTAAATTTAACATTTTCATACCCCATCCTTATTTCTTATCAAAGATGGCACAAATTTTGAACAAAATCTGTCCTACTTGTAAATCTATTCGAAAAGAATTACAGAATAATATCAGCTATGTTTTACTTCTGCCAAATATTACTATCGTTAATTTTAAAGATATTCCAAGAAACTATATGATAAGTTATATGTGTATATTTCTTGTTGTTTGGGTTGGTCTAAATGGGTTGAATTTGTATTTTTTTCAATTGTTATCTGCTTCTATTGATAATTCAAGTGTCTTCTTACAGGATGCTCAGTTACTCTTTGAAACCAAACGCTCTAATGGTTGTAAATATTGTTCTGTAAGTTAATGTGGCTTCATCCTCTCTAAGAATCAATTTTTGGTTTTGATTTCCTTTTATATTGTTCTTTTGTTTTGTATTATTCATAGATCTTTGTGCATCAAGCCGAAAAATAGTTATCCAAAAATAAAATTCAGAGTTTTGTCCAATAATCTCTTCCAAAAAACTGCAATTATTATTGAAATAAACGCATTGAAATTTCATCCCTTTTGATTCTCAACAAAAAAAAAAAGTTGCATAAAACCAAACAGAAGGGCTTTATCCCCTTATCAGGTAGCATTTCCCACTTTCACATATGTTATTCAATTTTCAGGGGCTGTTTTTTATTTTTAAAAGGTAAACTATTTATTATTGTCTCTAATGAAAATGCTTCTTCGAAGCTTAAACTTGTGTTTTATAAATTTTAGCACATTATTTGGCATATACAAATAAAATAGGTCCAAAGGATATTAATGAAACAATTGGACATGATACATGCAATTATAAATCTAATTTCAAATTGGACTTGATTGCAAAAAAGTTAGTAGATTCTCTTTATTATAAATTCCATTAGATATAAAATGGTCAGTAGATTCTCTTAACCATTGTGAAGACTTGTGGATGAACTAAGTGAGAAAACATAAAATAAGAAGATACAACATCCAACTCAAAATATTAAAAAGGTGTCAAGTCAATACACTCCACACACTTACAATATTAACAATCTCATCATCAAGTGTGAGCTCCCACATTAAGTCTTAACTCCCAAAACTTTCAATGCTTCATCTTGAATACTCCCTAAACCATCAGACCGATTAACCATCGGCTTTGATACCACTTGTAGGCCGCCGTGGAGAGCTTTTAACCATCGAAGAGACTTCAGGGACGAACAAAGTAAGAGAACATAAAATGAAATAATATCACATCTAATTCAAAAATTTAATGTGTTAAGTTAATGGATCTCTCATCTTATAAACTTCTTACTCCACCAGACCGAAAGACCATCGGCTTTGATACTACTTGTTGGGTTGCCCTGGAGAGCTTTCGACTATCAGAGAAACTTCAGGGAGGAACCAAGTGAGAGAACATAAAATGAGTTAACACCACATCCATCTCAAAATTTTAAGTTGTTAAGTTAATGGTCTCTCATATTATAAACTCCTCACTCTTTCTTTTTTTCTTTGATGTGAGACTAACTTAATGCAAAACTCACACTTGCTACTTAACAATCTCCCCCTCAAGTGTGAGATTCCACATCGAGCATTAACTTCTCCTCTTTCTAACTCCTCCATCACATATATGTATTCGTCTATCACACTGCCACACAACACTGTGGGACACGCTGTCTGGACCACCTTTGCAGAAAAATTTTCGATACTTCACCATGAGTACTCCTTAAACCACAAGACTGATTAACCATCAACGCTGATACTACTTGTTGGGCCGTCCTGGATAGTTCTCGACCATCAGAGAAACTTCAAAGAAGAACCAGGTGACAGAACATAAAATGAGAAGACACTATATCCAACTCAAAACCTAGTTGAATGTAGTGTCTTCTCATCTTATATTCTCTCATTTAGTTCCTCCCAAAAGTATCTCCGGTGATCGAGATCTCTCCATGACGGTCCAACAAGTGGTATCAGAGTGGATGGTTAGTTGGTCTAGTGATTTAAGGAGTATTTTAGATGAAATATCGAAAGTCTTTGCAACAAAGGTAGTCTGGATGGCATATCCCATGTTATTTTGCAGTAGTATGATAGACAAATACTCTTATATGGTGGAGGAGCTAAAAAGAGGGGGAGTTGATGTTTGATGTGGAATCTCACACTTGAGGGAGAGATTGTTAAGTAGCAAGTGTGAGGAGTGTCATAAAATTAGTTTCATATCAAAGAAAACAAGAAAGAATGAGGAGTTTATAAGATGAGAGACCCATTAACTTAATACCTTTAGGTTTTGAGTTGGATGTGGTGTCTCCTAGTTAGATATATATGACATCACAAAGTAACACAATAATGTATATTCATCATAATTGTGGATAAGGAAAGAAAAAAAAGGAGAAAAGAGATAAAATAGTTAGTGGATTTTCTTTATTATAAAATCCAATAGACATGACATTAAAAAGTAACACAATAATAGACATTCATCTTAACTATGAATAAGGAAAGAAAAAGAAAAGAAAAAATAGATAAAATAGTTAGTAGATTCTCTTTATTAAAAATTGCATGAGATATAAAATGGTTAGTAGATTCTCTTAACCACCGGGAAGACTTGGGGAGGAACTAAGTGAGAGAACATAAAATGAGAAGATACCACATCCAATTCAAAACCTTAAAGTGTCAAGTTAATACACTCTTTAACCAGTAATTTATCGGTTGAACCAATAAACCATTATACCAGTAACTTGACCGGTTTGATCACCGGTTCAGTTTTGACAACTATGATAGTAAGAGTTAAATTAAGCCTAATGTGTACAAAATCTCACCAAATTTTGTCATGTATTTTTTATTTCAATGGCTTTGGTAAATAGACTCAACCATGTGCTACTTCTTTTTCTACAATAGATAGTATCAATGCAATAAGTAAGAGTTACTTGTAGCATATCATTTTCATAAGAAAAGGTAGTAATTTAAATGCACTCTAGTTATTTTTGTGGGTATTGATATTAACATATAGTATCATAGTACTACATGGTTTCATGATTACATAGCAATAAATATAGATAAACAAAATCCTTTTCTTCTTACGAGAACCAAAGTGCAGGATGGTCAGGGAAAGATGATAATTACAACAGTTGGTATTGGGACTGAATGGGGGAAGTTGATGGAAACTTTAAGCGAGGGAGGTGAGGAGGAGACTCTATTGAAAAAAATTCTGAACAAACTAAGTGATTGCACTGAAAGAATATTTAAAGAAATTGTACACATTATTTTCATTACTTGATTGTTTCTTCATTTGTAATTTTCATTGCCTTAATGACCTTAACCATAACCATTAATGCTTCACACTTTGCCTTTAATAGGAAGGTTTGTATGTTGCTGATGCATGTGAATTTCTTTAATTTTGGTAGTAAGGACTGCTTTAGTTGCACTGACTGCATTCATGCCAACCAACCCATATGGTGCATTGGGCTTATTAAACTACAAGAAAGAAAAGAGGCGCACATTGGCAATTAAATCCTGATATTTTGTTCATCTATATTTCTTGCATCCAAGTGAACGATATGCAAGAGAAGACACAGGAGTTATCATCATGGTATAGTATTTTAATTGTTGTTTGTGGGTGATTTATAGTGGTATAAGATAATACCCTTATCCTATACTTCTACGCCGCCCTGGGCCTATCCTCTCTAACGGTGATGAGCTGGGTTTAAGAGGCTCATTCTAGAGAAGGCCTGTCTTTGAAAAGGAAGTAGCTGATATAGTAGCTTCTTTCCTCTCTAACGGTGATGAGTTGGGTTTAAGAGGCTCATTCTAGAGAAGGCCTGTCTTTGAAAAGGAAGTAGCTGTTATAGTGGCTTCTTATATAGTCAGTTCTCCTGGAGCAAGAGGCGGAAACCAAAAAACCGATAAATCGGACCTAATACCGGTCCGGTCCAAGATTAGGACCGCTTAAGGTAAGAAACCATCACAAACCGGTCACATTCGGTGCAAATTGGACTGGACCGAACCGTTCAGTCCAATTGAAGGCAAATCTTTTGCAAATCCACCATGCTCCAGCGCTGCCAAGTGTCAAGGCTTGTGATTTTTGAAAATTTTGAAGCCTTCTGAAAATTTTTTCAAAATGCATTAAATGGGTTTTGAACCCATTAACCCAAGGTTACAACAAAGACACCCTTACCATCAATCTAGCAATGCTTCTTACTAATATATATACAAATTATAATACATATAGCAATCTTTTATTTTACTTATATTCAATTTATTTTAATTTCAAAGTCACTCGTTTTTAAATCAATTATATTTTATTTAACTATAAATTTGATTATATATATATAAATTAAAAAGATAAACAAAAATATTTATTAATCACAATTTATTTTTTCTTTTTATGATTATATAATATCTATTAATATTATATTTTCAATAAATACTTATAATATATAATAATAGGTAAAGACTCACATGTAGTAGTCTTCATATGAAGTTGATAGTTGAAAATCGTTAGATAATATTTAGTCAAACTTGTCAAATCATCTAACTGTTTTTAAATATCAACTTTATATGAAAACAACTGTACGTGACTTTTCACTTTTCACCTATAATAATATAATAATATAATAAATATAAACTAATTAATAAAGTATTAAAATTTAAAAATGATAATTATTTTTATAAAAACAAAATAAAAGTACTTATAATAAATAAAAAATAATTAAAATTTATATAATTATTTAATTATACCGGGTTAACTGGTTCGATCAGTGACCTACCGGTTAAACTAGTAATCTAGTGACCGAGTAACCTGACCGGTTCGATCACCGGTTCGATTCTGACAACTATGCTTCTCATGCATAACAGGAATAAATTTTGGCCTTCTAACTAACCAAGATATAGTTAAGTATATTCTTGATCTTATCTACATTAGCTTTCAATTGTTTCCCTTATAAATGAGATATGCGTAATTTACACTTATTAATCATGTATTGGATATTAATCAATTTCACCTTTACAGGAGAATGTCTCTATTTTGGAAATACAAGAGCATCGACAGATTAATTGTTCTGATTTGGGACTTCCAAACCTAACTCATGAGTGCACCACTTGTGGCTCTAAAGCCATTCGTTCAGTTGAGGATGTATATCCGTACATTTTATACTCTAAAGCTATGAAGCACAGACACTCCACTTAGTTACCGTGTCTGCATGTCGGACACATTTTGGACACGATACTCACCGACACTCGTCCGACACGCGTGTCTACTGTGTCCAACTGTGTGTTAATAAAGAATAGAAAATTTTTCTCCAGACACAACTAAATACCATCATGTGTTAGTGTGTCCAATCTTATTCTTAACATGGATTATTAAAATAAATTTAGAAATAGTATATATTATTATTTATTAAAAAATAAATATTTTAAATACTTTATATAATTAAAATAATTAAAAAATTATTTATGTTTCAATATCAAGAAAATATAAAAATATTACAACGATTTACCTGAAGGTAAGGATTTTAAAATTTGCGTGTTGGTGTGTCCTGTATCATGTCGTGTACCGTATCTGTGCATCATAGCTCTAAAGTCATTCATTTATCTCAAGGTAAGGATGTATTTCAAGACAATTTATTTAGAGATTATCATTTGTAAATATACTAGTAAAGACCGTGAATGATTAAGATTTAATTTCAGGCTATTATGGAATAATTAAATTTAACATTACTATACCCCACCCTTATTTTCTATCGGAGATGGCACAAATTTTGAACAAAATCTGTCCTGCTTGTAAATCTATTCTAGAAGAATTATTGAGTATGGTCAGTTATGTTTGACTTCTGTCAAATATTACTATTGTTAATTTTATAGATATTCTAAGAAATTATACTATAAGCCATATGTATATGTTTCTTTATTGTTGTTTGGGTTGGCCTGAATGAGTTGAATTTGTATTTTTTTTTTCATTATTATCTACTTCTATTGATAGTTCAAGTGTCTTCTTACAGGATGCTCTGTTATTCTTTGGAACCAAACGGTCTAATGGTTATAATTATTGTTCTGTAAGTTAATGTGGCTTCATCCTTTCTTAGAATCAATTTTGGTTTTGATTTTTTTTATATTGTTCTTTTGTTTTGTATTATGCATAGATTTTTGTGCATCAAGCAAGAAAATAATTATCCAAAAATGAAATTCAGAATTTTGTCCAACAATCTCTTCTGAAAAAATGCAATTATTATTGAAATAAACGCAAAAAACATAGAGTACCTGAAGATTTTTGAAATTCCATCCCTTTTGATTCTCAACAAAAAGAAAGTGGCATAAACCAAACAGAGGGGCTTTATTCCCTTATAAAATAGCATTTCCCACTTTTACATATGTTATTCAATTTTCAGGGGCTGTTTTTCATTTTTAAAAGGTTAACTATTTATTATTGTCTCTAATGAAAATGCTTCTTCGAAGCTTAAACTTGTGTCTTATAACATTTAGCACATTATTTAGTATATACAAATAAGATAGGTCCAAAGGATATTAATGCAACAATTATATATGATACATGCAATTATAAATCTAATTTCAAATTGGGCTTGATTGCAAAAAGGTACATGCATCAGCTCCAATATTGGGATTCGAATTTTATTTACTTGATGATGATGATATTTGGCATTTCCCTTTTGATTTCAGGTTCTTTGTTTGCTGGAAGATGTTGATCGAGATTTTGTTCCACAAATGGAGTTACTTGGTCTTAATTGCTTCCCGGTGACGCCAAATTGCCATTGTGTGACAGAAGTCATGCATGCTTTTGCTAATAGAAACGTGTTGACTTTTATAAAAAAGAAGTGGTGGTGTTGTCCTGTACAAAAAAGAAGAGCTTCAAATAGTAGACTTGTTTTATGGTGACGGTGATAAAATATTGATAAATAGGCCATCTTTCCATACATCAACACTCAATGATTTCTCTCTCGGTTAACCCACTTTGTTGTTTCCCACTGTCTGGGGATTTTGATGGTGATTGTCTTCATGGTATATTCCACATTCAGTTGCTGCAAGAATTGAGCTAAATTGGATATCACTTTTAAATTGTTAAACTTAATAAAAGATCACTTTCCATTAATCAAATTATAATATTTTATCATGAAATAATATTAATAATTTGATATTTTTAGCTTAGTTAAATAATAAAATGCAAATTAATAAAATAAAATAAAATAAAATGTAAAAATACAAATAATTTCAAACATACATATAAGTGTACAAAATATTATTTACACACCAAAATCAGCCATCAAATATGTGTATAAATATTTATAATTGAAATTTTTTTTAATGTATATTTTATATTTCAATGTGTATTCTATTCTAATAGCTGATTTTAGTATACGCTTAATATGATTGTTAAGTGTAATATAGAATTTTGTTTATTTATTTTAAAATAAAAATCCTGGAATTGAGCCAAAAGAATACGACAAGCTACGTTATTTTTCAGCATACAAAAAATGAGGTAGTTTAAGTACCCCCTATTTTCTTTTTCCATCGATCATTTTACACTCTTCATTCTCTTCTACAATTATTATTATTGTTGTTGTTATTGTTCTAGGGCTTTATCTATAAGAAGGATTAATATTGAAATCAAATATTCTCATTGATGGAATGTTTCACAAAAGAGGACAACTTTGGTGAAAAAGAAAAGCATATGTGGAAGATTGCTTAAGCTTATCTTCTACAAGCTCAATGCAACAGTACAAAATAAGTTCAAGTAGATTCAAGGTACACACAATGTCAACTGCAAGCTGATCATAATCATTCTTGTTTTCTGTCATAATCCCACTCACCAAAGTGCGCAAAGGAAGCATCCATTCATTGTAGGCCTTCACTAAATTGCTCCTAGATAATACTCCAGTACGGTTTGTCTTTCCTGATACAAATAAGGACCAACCATTCACTTTTAAGTTTGATTGAATCTGCCAACGACAAAGATATGCAAAAAGTGATATTTTATCCCACTAGACAGGATCGACGACATGATCAAACAATGAAGTGATATCATAAATTGTTTACACTTTTTAATGAAAAGTTAATCTTATTTCCTGTTATAGAAAAATCCATCATCCAAGCGGTTCGTTGACTATAGTTTTCTACTTGATGGTAATCAGTGGCTAAGATACTTCAAGAGATATTTCTGCTTTTGTCCCGTGCCAAGTTGAGAGACACTTTTGTTTTTGTCGCTTGATTAACAGAAACAGAGAAATGAGTAGAGGAGAAAAAATAACACCAGATATATCCTGGTTCAGCTACTAGGTGCAATGTAGCCTACATCTAGTCTCCATCACAAAATGATGGAATTTCACTATGTTTTCACAAGATTACAGACACTAATTTCTCCCTAGGAACTACCCATTCCTATCTGGGACAAATCCAGATTCTACCCCAATCTGAATTTGACTAGACCTCAATCTAGCTTTCAACATCAAAGTGCTAACCCAACTTGCATGGGAATCCCCACAGAATCATGAAACAAAACAGAAAGATGTACGAAGAAACTCTAAGACATCTATGACTTTTTCTCTAATTTTGATCATTACTTTTTACCTCTCACTGGCTTTTTCTTACAAACCTCACCATGTTTGCCTTTTTTTCATGAGACTCAGACAGACAAAACTAAGAAAAAAAAAAACAAAATGAACACCATTGAAGGAGAAGAACTTAGAAATCTTAGGAAGCTATGAGAACTCTGTGATTTTCACTTACTCTCTTTGATCTCAACCCTTGGCCGCTCAACCAACCCAGCAACTTTTTCTCCAACCTTAGAGTAGCAGCGGCTTGAACAGAGGAGAGAGAAAGAGAGAGGGAACCCGAACCTGCTTGCATATACCTCTCTCATCCTTTTTCATCCATCTTCTTCAATCTTGACCGTTGATCTTGACTTTGACCCTAAAAATTGATTCTGACCATTGATGAAGCTTTGACCCAAGGTGGCTTCACATTCTCCATGGTTTCTTATTCCATGCATGTGACCTTGGAGCTTTTCTTCTTGATCCTCGGTGATGCACAAATGAGGAAACAAACTTTTGTTGAGCTTTGACTCAGAGATCTTTGATGTTAGGACATCTTGGCTAGTTTTACAAGCCATTTTTAGTATGTTTTAGAATAGTTTCATGCATTTTCTTAGTTATAAGCAAGCATTTGGATGAGTTATATATGCATGTCTTGATTCAATCAAACATAGTGAATTATATACATTTTCATGAGATTAATGCAAATAAATAATTGATGCAATGAATGATGCATTATCTTGTGATTATTGCAAGGCTTTGATACACTCTTTTGATTGATTACATGCAAGGAAGAAGCAGAGATAAGGTGGCATTAGTGGCCACATTAACGTCACTAACACCAGCATTCAAGGAGGAGTGGCGTTAGTGGCCACATTAACGTCACTAACGCCAGTGTCAACGTGAGCCTCAAGAAGGATTGGTGGCGTTACTGGCCACGTTCACGCTACTAACACCAGTATTAACGTAGGGGAAGCAAGGAAGAGTGGCGTTAGTGGTGGAGTTAGCCACTCACTAACGCCAGCGATGGCATCACTCCAAGGAAGGATTGGTGTTAGTGGCAAAGTTAGTGCCACTAACGCCAGTGCTAACATGACACAAGGCAAGATTAGTGGCATTAGTGGCCACGTTAATGCCACTAATGCCAAGAGCAACGTTGGCCAAGAGCAAGGTGTGGCAGAGTGCCACTAACGCTAATGATAATGCTGGAGCAAGGAAGAATTATGGTGTTAGTGGCCACCTTAATGCCACTAACGCCAGCACTAACGCCAGTGACTATGCAACGTTAGCTACACCAACATCCACACTAACGCCAATACTGCCTCAACTAACACCTTCCAGAAAGCTGAGAAAAGCCCAAAAAGTTTGCTAACTGCTTCAACTAAGGATAAGGGTCCACATCCAAGTACTTGAAGACTCATGATGAGCGGATATTTTATACGCTTTTTAGCATCATTTTCATATAATTTTTAGCATATTTTGTTTAGTTTTTATTAAGTTTTTATAGGTTTTAGTGTTAAATTCATATTTTTGAATTCTACTTTGAGTTTGTGTATTTTTGTGCAATTTCAGGTATTTTCTGGCTAAAATTGAGGAGCTCGAGCAAAAGTTTGATTCAGAGACAGAGAAAGCACTGCAGATGCTGTCTAAATCTGACCTCCTTTCACTTGGAAGAGCTTTTCTGGAGCTACAATAGTCCAAATAGAGCATTCTAAACGGCTGTGAAAATCCAACTTCCAGAGCTTTTCAACAATGTATAATAGTCCATATTTTGCTTCAGATTAGAAGGCCCAAAACTAGCGTCCAACGCCAGCTTCCTGCCTCTTCCAGGCGTCCAGCGCCCAAGGAGCAGAGACCAGCATCCAAACGCCCAAAAAGGGCCCTCTAGCCAGCGTTCCATGCCCTAGAGGTCCCCTAGCACGTGGATCTCATCAAAGCTCAGCCCAAACACTCACCAAGTAGGCCCCAGAAGTGGATTTTAGCACTAAATAGACTAATTTACCCTTGCTAGTCATCTATTTAGTATATAAGTGTTATTTTACATTCTCCAAAAGGGAGGACACACATTAATTTTGAGTTTTGCATTGTATTTCCTTTCATTATGAGTTTGTAAACCTCCTAGGTTGAGGGGAGGAGCCCTGCTGAGTCCTATGAATTAATAAAAGTATTACTGTTTCTTCTTCGATCCGTGTTTGATTTATTTTTAAGATGTATATTCGTTCTTCAACATGGTGAATAGGATGATCAGTGACAATCAGCTCTGTTCATCATACTAAGACGAACGTGCCTGACAAACACCCACGTCTAGTTCGGCTCGTGTGAATACGTGACTGGAAAGCATAAACAGCCAGCTATGTTTATACATCTCTCAGACGACTAATCCACGACTTCATTGGGGACTTCTCGAGACACCAGTTCAGCCTATTTCTGGGGAAACTAGGGTTTCTGTGGTATAGGCTAGAACCCAAAGAAGCAGCATTCTCTGATCCAGAAGATTAGAACTTGTCTGTGGCATTTTGAGTAGGATCATCAAGAGAATGAACTACTAGAGCTTCACCCTCTGTCAGATTGGATGACCACGGCTAATGGCGTTTGATTTAGAGCAGAGAAGATTGATGACCACATCCCACGGTGTCAATCACATACAGCGTGCCGTTGAAGAAATCACTCACAAGCAAAGAAGGCAGTAATACCAGAGTTAATCCAGAAAGGCAAAGCAACTCCAATCCTCGACTATATTCCTATCCCTGAGTATTATTTAATTCACAAAGTATTTTATACACTTTTCTTTATTCCTTTAATGCAATTAAGCCTCAATCCTTCAACCTTCTGATTCTCCTGACTAAGACCTGCAAGATAACCATAGCTTGCTTCAAACCACAATCCTCGTGGGATCGACCCTGACTCGCTGAGGTATTACTTGAATGACCCAGTGCACTTGCTGGTACAGCTGTACGGAGTGTGGGGATTCGTGCACCAACTCACTTGACGATCAGAGAGTAGTATAAATAAGTGGCATTTTGAACTTCAAAAAGGGGGGGGGATACACAGCATACAGAGACTCACACACTTTACACACTATACTTGGATTTATTATCTCTTTCTATAATTACTTTCATGCACTTTTACTTTTCATCTGAGTTTTCTAGAGCTATGAACAGCTAAACCCCTTCTTCATTGGGGGAGGGAGCTCTATTATAATTTGATGGATCAATAATGAGTTTTTTTCTTCTTCTATTCATTCTCTTTGATTTACTTGAAAGCTTTCGTATTTCATCCAATTGTTTAATTATCTCGGAAGAAAAATTATTCATACTTGGATTCCATCTGAACCTTAGAAGAGGAATGATAGAATCATGCTAGAAATGCTTTCTCATACTGAACTAGATCGGGAGATGGACGGATATAGTGACATATAATCCGCCCGATACTTTGATCTAGGAAAGTATGTGGTATAATCAGTGACCATATTTCATCTCTTCTCATGAGCAATTAGATCAAGGAATTGGGCAATTGTTCAAGTTTAGAGAGATTAAATTGCCAAGAAATTTGGATTCAATAACTTAATATTGCCAAGAGATCAATGAGTTGTATGGATTGAGGAAGAAATGAGAATGACTTAATCCGGAGAATGCAATATCTCCTGAATCCAATGAACTTTCCCATTCTTATTTCCCTATTCTTACATTCTGTTTATCTACTTTTATGCTAATTACCCCATTCCCATTTAATTCCCTGTTATTTACTTTCTGCCATTTTCATTCAAGTAATTTATATTCATGCAATTTAATTCCGTAATTTACCTTCTAGTCATTTACATTTCTTGTCATTTACGTTTCCTGCTAATTAAATTCTTGCAATCTATACACAATTATGCTCAGTTTAACTAGATTATCTCTTTGACTACAATTGCTCAACAATCAATATCTGTGGAATTCGACATCACTCTATTGTGAGTTTTTACTTGACGACAATTTGGTATACTTGTCGAAGGAAGATTGTAGAGATACAAAATTCCACGATCAAGTTTATGGCACCGCTGCCGGGAATTGATTTTGTATTGACAATTGCTAAGTCAAGTGATTCCTAGATTGAACATTTTCTTTTCATTTCTTGCTAACCACTCTAACTTAGTTGATTCATTTTAATTTTCAGCAATTTCATTCACTTTTCATTGAATATACACTCAGCTGACTTCTAATCCACTAACTATTTGATAAATTGCATCAACTAACTCTAAATCCACTCTTTCAACAAAGTGATTTCCTTCACCTAGTTTTATTGTGTTGTTGTTTGCGTATGCCAGGAGGGAGGAAGGGAGCATCAACCTCCTTTGATTCTGAAATTGAGAGGACCTTCCTTAGACTAAGGAGGGAAGCAAGAGGTAAAGGAATAATTGGTGAAGAAGAGGTGGAAGAAGATCTAGACGTGACCATGGAAGAAGAAGTGCACAATCACCATGGTGAGGGTGGTGGTAACAATGTTGGACCAGTAAGAAGAGTGTTAGGCTCCTTCATCAATCCCAACCCTGGGAATTGTGGAAGCAGCATCCTGACACCAAGTGTTCATGCCAATAACTTCGAACTCAAGCCACAAATGATCACCTTTGTCCAAAACAACTGTCAATTTGGAGGGGGAGCTCAAGAGGATCTTAATCAGCACTTGTCCACTTTTCTGAGAATCTGTGACACTATGAAAACTAATGGTGTTCCTCAAGAGGTCTATAGATTGCTCTTGTTCCCTTTCTCTCTTAGGGACAAGGCATACAAGTGGCTTGAATCCTTTCCCAAGGAAAGCCTTACCATGTGGGAAGATGTGGTGAACCAATTCCTGAAAAAATTCTACCCTCCCTAAAGGATCATCAAGCTGTAGACAGAGGTGCAAACCTTCAGGCAACTAGATGGGGAAACCCTCTATGAAGCCTGGGAGAGGTATAAGGAGCTAACAAGAAGATGTCCCCCTGGCATGTTTAATGAGTGGGTTTAATTATACATTTTCTATGAAGGTTTGTCTTAAGAGGCAAAGAAGGCCCTGGACCACTCATTAGGAGGCTCTCTTAATACCAAGAAGACCATTGAGGAGGCTAAAGACATCATAGAAATAGTGGCCAACAATGAGTACTTCTATGCATCAGATAGGAATTCCAATAGGGGAGTGATGGAGTTAAGCCAAGTGGATGCTCTGTTAGTTCTGAACAAACTGATCACCAATCAATTGGTAGTTTTCACCAAATAAATGGAGAAAACTCAGGTTGCACCAATCAACACCCAACCACCAGTTCAAGAGGAAAGTTGCACATATAAAGGATGTGATTGGGAACAAGTGAATTACGTTAGAAACTCATCAAGATAGCCCTATGATCCTCACTCCAAAACTTATAACCCTGGTTGGAAGAACCACCCAAACTTTGGGTGGAGAGGCCAGCAAAACCAGACCCAAGACCACAGGCCACAAAACTCTAACCATTACAGCAATCCCAATTATCAACCCTCTAACCAAAGACCATAGCAAGCCCCACATAACACTTCCTTCCAGCCTCACTATCAAGCACAGAATAGCCATCCTCAACCTCCAATTTCTAGCCTAATTTCACATCCTCCCTCTGAAGATAAGCTATCAAGGATAGAGAATCTATTGGGAAAGCTATTGGAGGAAGTAAGGTCCAATATGCAAAATCAAGGAGCTGCCATCAAGAAGCTTGAGGCACAGGTAGGATATCTTTCCAAGTAAATTCCCATGCCTACCCACAATTTTCCTAGCGACACTATGGCCAACCCAAGGGAAGAATATAAGGCCATTACACTAAGAAGTGGGAAGGTAGTGAAGGAAGCTTCAAATGAAATACAAGAAAAGGAAGCTGATGAAAGCTCAAGGGACAAAAAAGAAGAAGAAGCACCTGTCTCCAAACCACCCAAGGAAAAAGAGGTTCTGAAGCCTTACATCCCAAAAGCTCCTTATCCACAACGTTTAAGGAAGGCTGGGAAGGACGCCCAATTCTCTAGATTTTTAGAGATCTTCAAGAAACTCCAAATTAACGTCCCTTTTGCTGAAGCATTAGAGTAGATGACTCTTTACGCTAAGTTTCTGAAGGAATTAATGACCAAGAAGAGGGATTGGAAAAGTGATGAAACAGTGGTGTTAATCAAGGAGTGCAGTGCCATGATTCAACGAAAGCTGCCTCAAAAATTGAAGGATCATGGGAACTTCTAAATCCCTTGTGTTATAGGGAACATCACTGTGGAGAAAGCCCTATGTGATTTGGGAGCTAGCATTAATTTGATGTCCTTAGCAATGATGAAGAAAATGAGGATTGAGAAAGCTAAACCAACAAGAATGGCACTTTAATTGGCAGATAGATCCTTCAAGTTTCCTCACGGGATAGTAGAGGATTTGCTAATAAAGATGGGAAACTTCATATTTTCAGCAGACTTTGTAGTGTTGGTTATGGAGGAAGAGGCCAAAGCTTCAATTATTCTGATTCTCAGCAACAGCTAGAGCAATCATTGATGTCCAAAAAAGAGAATTGGTTCTTAGACTACATGAAGAGAAAATGGTCTTTAATGTATTCAAAGCCATGAGTTACCCAAAGAAACCACTTGGAGAATGCATGCTGCTGGATACAGTTGAGTCCTCTGTACAAGAAGTCCTAGAAGAAGAGGAACTTGAAGAAGTAGTAGAAGAAGATTAACAATCAAGCAATGAAACTCCACCAATCCAACCAACAGACATGATCACTCTAATCATGTTGGAAGAGAAAAAGGAGGAAAGGGAAGCACCCAAACTGAAACTGAAAATATTACCTCCCACTCTCAAGTATGCTTACTTGGGGAGTAATGAAACTTACCCAGTGATTATCAATTCCACCTTAAGTTAAGAACAAGAGAAGGAGTTGATTGAAGTGCTACAAAAGCACAGAGATGCTATTGGATGGACCCTTGCAGATTTGAAGGGGATAAGTCCCTCCATGTGTATGCATAAGATTCTCTTGGAGAATGATGCCAAGCCTTCCATTCAACCACAAAGGAGATTGAACCCAGTCATAAAAGAAGTGGTACAAAGGGAGGTGTTGAAGCTATGGCAAGCAGTGGTTATCTACCCCATTTCAGACAGCCCTTGGGTGAGCCCCGTGCAAGTAGTGCCAAGGAAAGGATAGATAACAGTGGTACCCAATGAGAAGAATGAGCCTATTCCTACAAGAACTGTCACTGGATGGCGGATGTGCATCAACTACAGAAAGCTCAATGAGGCTACACGAAAGGACCACTTTCCATTCCCTTTCATGGACCAAATATTGGAGAGACTTGCCGGGCATGAATACTACTGCTTCTTGGACGGCTATTCAGGCTACAACCAGATTGTAGTTGACCCAAAGGACCAGGAGAAAACCTGTTTCACTTGCCCATATGGTGTCTTCGCTTATAGACGCATGCCCTTTGGATTGTGCAATGCACCCACCACTTTCCAAAGATGCATGCTATCTATATTTTCAGATATGATTGAAAATTTTATTGAGGTATTTATGGATAATTTTTCAATGTTTGAAAATTCTTTTCCTAATTGCTTGTACCACCTTGCCTTGGTGCTAAAGAGATGCCAAGAAACTAACCTTGTTTTGAATTGGAAAAAATGCCATTTTATGATAACTGAAGGAATAGTCCTTGGTCACAAAATCTCTCATAAAGGTATAGAGGTGGATAGAGCCAAAGTGGAAGTAATTGAGAAATTACCTCCACCTAATAATGTTAAAGGAATTAGGAGCTTTCTAGGACATGCTGGTTTCTACAAAAGGTTCATTATAAACTTTTCAAAAATTGCCAAACCTTTGAGTAACTTATTTGTCTCTGATGTACCTATTGTTTTTTATCAAGAGTGCATGCTGGCTTTTGAGAATCTCAAAAGAAAGCTTTCCTCCGCACCGATCATAGCCCTACCTAACTAGGATTTACCTTTTGAGCTAATGTGTGATGCATCAGACTTTGCTATTGGGGCAGTATTGGGACAGAGAAAAGATAAATTAGTGCATGTTATATATTATGCCAGCAAAGTCCTTAATGAAGCTCAAAAGAATTACACCACCACTGAGAAAGAATTACTGGCCATAGTATTTGCATTTGATAAATTTAGATCATACCTCATTGGTTCTAAAGTGATTGTTTTTACTGATCATGCATCACTAAAATATCTGCTTGCCAAGCAAGAGTCCAAACCAAGATTGATAAGGTGGATATTACTACTTCAAGAGTTCAACATTGAGATCAAAGATAAGAAAGGAGTAGAGAACAAGGTAGTAGACCACCTGTCAAGAATCCCATGTGAAGAAAGAAAAGCACACACCCCTTGTGTGAATGAATGTTTTTCGGATGAGCAATTGATGTTGATTCAGAGGGCACCATGGTTCGTGGATATTGCCAATTTCAAAGCCACTGGGGAGCTACCTTTGGAAATCGAGAAACATCAAAAGAGAAAGCTCATCAATCATGCCAAATATTTCATTTGGGATGAACCATATCTCTTCAAAAGATGTTCTGATAGAATACTTAGAAGGTGCATCTTAGAGGAAGAAGGGCAAGAAGTTTTATGGAATTGTCATGGTTCCTGTTATGGAGGACATTTTGGAGGAGAAAGAACTACGGGCAAGGTACTGCGATGTGGGTTCTTTTTGCCCACCATTTTCAAGGATGCAAGGGAACTAGTGAAGAAATGAAATGAGTGCCAGAGGGCTAGAAATCTACTAAAAAAGAATGAAATGCCACAGAATTTCATCTTAGAACTTGAGTTATTCGATGTATGGGAGATTGATTTCATGGGATCATTCCCAACATCATACTTGAATAAATACATTATAGTGGCAGTAGATTATGTATCCAAGTGGGTAGAGGTAATAGCAACTCCAACAAATGACAACAAGGTAGTGATAAACTTCCTTAGAAAAAACATATTCAGCATGTTTGGGGTCCCTAAGGATCTCATAAGTGATGGAGGAAGCCATTTATGTAATAGACCATTAGAAACCATCCTCCTCAGATATGGGGTTAAACATAAGATGGCCACACTTTATTACCCCCAAACCAGTGGACAAATGGAAATATCCAACAGAGAACTCAAGAGAATCCTTGAGAAAACTGTACGGGCTTCAAGGAAAGGCTGGTCGAAGAAGCTATATGATTCACTTTGGGCCTATAGGATAGCCTTCAAAATACCAATTGGAATGTCCCCATACTAATTGGTGTATGGAAAAGCTTGTCATCTTTCAGTGGAGCTTGAACACAGAGCATTTGGGCCCTCAAGTTACTGAATTTTGATAATAATGCTGCTGGTGAAAGAAAAATCTTGCAACTAAATGAATTAGAGGAATTCAGATCCCAAGCCTATGAGAATGTCAAGATCTATAAGGAGAAGGTAAAGAAATGGCATGATCAAAGGCTAGCACCAAGGAGTTTTGTAGAAGGACAGAAGGTTCTCATCTACAATTCCAAGTTGAAGCTCTTTCCTAGGAGGTTAAGGTCAAGGTGGTTAGGACCCTTTCTGGACACATAGAGATCATGGAGGAAAGCTCACAGTGAACCTTTTACGGTGAATGGACAAAGGCTCAAACACTATCTGGGCAACATGGGGAAAATCCCCAAGATGAAGTACAATCTCAGCTGAGATAACAACCGTCAAGTTAATGATGTTAAAGAAGTGCTTGTTGGGAGGCAACCCAACCAGAGGTAACTTTCTTTTCTTATTTATTTCAATAACAGAGTTAAGTAGATTTCCCTGTATTGTAAGGAGCTAAGTTTGGTATTGCACACCAAAATGATATCATAAGTAAATAATTCAAGGGTGAATGTGTGATGCTAAGTTTGGTGTTCTACCACAGATTTCATGAAAACACATTGCAACCCTCCAAATAGCATGACTAGTCACTAACTCTAAATAATTATAGAAACTACTTAACAGTTGTTCACTTCTAGTTCATACTTTGTTTTCTTAATAAAAGCACATGATGTTTCTTGCATGTATTCGATTGTTACATATAGAGGTAGGGAAGGAACTAAGTTTGGTGTTCAGACGCCAACTTAAGTTCAAAAATCACAAGCATACATGCATGCTAACCATCTCTCAAGTGCTTGGGGAACAAGCAACTTCCAATACTCTTGCAGGCAGTCATTTCATCTCTTTGGGGATAACAGGCATCATCATGTGGAAAGACAAAAGAAGGACATAAAGGTCAAAAGTGATGATGGGTAGGAGCGAGCAAGAAGACACCAAGAGGTTGTATTGTTACTTAACTGTCTCCAGTTTGAAGTGGTTTAGTTGGAAGTGCAATTGTACCCTGTTTTCAATTCAGTCATTTGCACTTAGTTTCTTTTATGTTATTTTGGCTTGTTAGCTTAATGCCTATATCATTTCACCTTATTTGGATTGTATGCTTTGTTTCTTAAGTTTCAATAAAAGAAATGTTATGTAACAGAAGAGTAAAAGTCCAACTTAGTAGAAGATGAATAAGGTCCTAAGGTTATGTGGTGGTATTTGCTAACTAAGTTGGTTCACTAATAAGGGTGAAGGCTAGAATATCTCTTTAAGTATGAGCTTAATGTGCATTTTATGAAACATAAATGAATAAAAAGATCCTGAAAAAAAAAGAAAGAAAATGAAAAAGAAAGAAGAGAGCAAGCAATAAAGTTAGGCACCAATAGCTTGAATCATGAGATATGTGCCTGTGGTGTTTTTGTACATGGATATGCTTGGATGATTAAGTTCTAATGAGTGCTTCATCACTTGATAACTAAGGTTAACTAACCCAGGATTATCAACTAAAAGTCCACTATCAAGAGCAACCTTGCTACAAAGCATTTAGTAACCCAAAGAGGTGCTAGGTACCAATATCTTAGGGATAAGTTACAAGCCATGTGCCTGTGATGTGTATGTATTGAGGAGAGGCTTGAGTAAGTAAGTCCTCAGAGGTGTTTCAACATCTAGCACCTTGAACCAACTGGTTCAGAAGTGCTGGCTAAAAGCTTATCATAAAGAGTTGCCATAACACAGAGTACATAGCTAAATAAAGTAATAAGCCTCTAGCAAGAAGAAAAAGAAAGCAAAGTTAAGCTAAGGATCAAAGAATAAGAGTCTCATAGAAGGCAACAGAGTTAGTACCTAAGAGCATATTATAGTTTAGAAACCAATAACAGTTTGAACCTAAGTTGTCATGCATGAAACCCCATGAACCAGGACTTGAAATCTCTCAACAAGGACTCGTATCTCTCTGTATTCTCATTCATTTTTCTTATGTTTATCACTTGCTTGGGGACAAGCAAAATTTAAGTTTGATGTTGTGATGCCAGGGCATCTTGTCTAGTTTTACAAGCCATTTTTAGTAGCTTTTAGAATAATTTCATGCATTTTCTTATACAATAAGCAAGCATTTGGATGAGTTATATATGCATGTCTTGATTCAATCAAACATAGTGAATTATATACATTTTCATGAAATTAATGCAAATAACTAATTGATGCAATGAACGATGCATTATCTTGTGATTATAGTAAGGCTTTGATGCACTCGTTTGATTGATTATATGCAAGGAAAAAGCAGAGACAAGGTGGCGTTAGTGGCCAAGTTAGATACACGAACGCCAGCAATAATGTGGGCAATGGATGGCTTGTGGCGTTAGTGGCCAATTTAACGCCACTAATGCCAGTGTCAACACCATCATTCAAGGAGGAGTGGCGTTAGTGGCCACGTTAATGCCACTAACGGCAGTATTAACATAGGGGAAGCAAGGAAGAGTGGCGTTAGTGGTGGAGTTAGCCACTCACTAACGCCAGCGATGGCATCACTCCAAGGAAGGATTGGCGTTAGTGGCAAAGTTAGTGCCACTAATGCCAGTGCTAACATGACACAAGGCAAGATTGGTGAAGTTAGTAGTGGCGTTGGTGCCACTAACGCCAGCGACAGGGGCCACAAGGGAAGATTGATAGCGTTAGTGGCCACGTTAATGCCACTAACGCCAAGAGCAACACTGGCCAAGAGCAAGATGTGGTGTTAGTGGCCACGTTAGTGCCACTAATGCCCGTGATAATTGATGAGCGGATAATTTATACGCTTTTTGGCATTGTTTTTAGGTAGTTTTCAGTAAGTTCAAGCTACTTTTAGGGATGTTTTCATTAGTTTTTATGTTAAATTCACATTTCTGGACTTTACTATGAGTTTGTGTGTTTTTCTGTGATTTCAGGTAAATTCTGGCTGAAATTGAGGGACTTGAGCCAAACTCTGAAAAGGGCTGACAAAAGGACTGCTGATGCTGTTGGAATCTGACCTCCCTGCACTCAAAATGGATTTTCTGGAGCTACAGAACTCCAATTGGCGCGTTCTCAACGGCGTTGGAAAGTAGACATCCAGAGCTTTCCAGCAATATATAATAGTTCATACTTTGTTCGGAAATTGATGACGTACCTTGGCGTTGAACGCCAAGTACATGCTGCTGTCTGGAGTTAAACGCCAGAAAAACGTCATGATCCGGAGTTGAACGCCCAAAACACGTCATAACTTGGAGTTCAACTCCAAGAAAAGCCTCAGCTCGTAGATAGATCAAGCTCAGCCCAAGCATACACCAAGTGGGCCCCGGAAGTGGATTTATGCATCAATTACTTACTCATGTAAACCCTAGTAGCTAGTCTAGTATAAATAGGATAAGTTACTATTGTATTAGACAATCTTTTGACAGTTTAATCTCTTGACTGTTTAGCCTTTGATTATTCGATCTCTTGATCACTCAAGGGGGCTGGCCATTCGGCCATGCCTGAACCTTTTACTTATGTATTTTCAACAGTGGAGTTTCTGCACACCATAGATTAAGGGTGTGGAGCTCTGCTGTACCTCAAGTTTCAATACAATCACTATTTCTTTTTATTCAATTCTCTCTTATTCTTATTCCAAGTTATACGTTATACTTAACTTGATGAATGTGATGATCCGTGACACTCATCATCATTCTCACCTATGAACGCGCGTGATTGACAACCACTTCCGTTCTACCTTAGGCCGGGCGCATATCTCTTAGATTCCCCAACAGAATCTTCGTGGTATAAGCTAGATAGATGGCGGCATTCATGAGGATCCGGAAAGTCTAACCTTATCTGTGGTATTCCGAGTAGGATCCTGGGAATCCGGAAAGTCTAACCGTGTCTGTGGTATTCCGAGTAGGATTCTGGTATTGAATGACTGTGACGAGCTTCAAACTCCTGAAGGCTGGGGGTTCGTGACAAACGCAAAAGAATCAATGGATTCTATTCCAACCTGATTGAGAACCGACAGATGATTAGCCGTGCTGTGACAGAACATAGGAACGTTTTCACTGAGAGGACGGGATGTAGCCATCAACCAAGGGTGATGCCTCCAAACGATTAGCCGTGCAGTGACAGCGCATAGGACCATTTTCCCGAGAGGATTGAAAGTAGCCACCGATGATGGTGATGCCCTACATACAGCTTGCCATGGAAAGGAGTAAGAAGGATTGAAGGAAGAGTGAGTAGTGAAGCAGAGTTTCAAGAGGAGCACAGCATCTCCATACACCTATATGAAATTCTCACTATTGATTTACATAAGTATTCCTATCCCTTTTTATTTTCTTTTTATTATTAATTTTCGAAACCATAAACCAATTTAATCTGCCTAACTGAGATTTACAAGGTGACCATAGCTTGCTTCATACCAACAATCTCTGTGGGATCGACCCTTACTCACGTAAGGTTTATTACTTGGACGACCCAGTACACTTGCTGGTTAGTTGAACGGAGTTGTGAATTCAACTGGTGCCACAATAATGATTTCATACAAGTACAAAAGAATATGGATCACAATTTCGTCCACCAAGTTTTTGGCGCCGTTGCCGGGGACTATTTGAATTACAATTACATGCAACTACAGCACCAAGTTGATCCGGCAACAACACCAAGTTTTTGGCACCGTTGCCGGGGATTGTTCGAGTATGGACAACTGACAGTTCATCTTGTTGCTCAGATTAGGTAATTTTCTTTTCAAAAATCTTTTTCAAAAATTTTTCTTTTCTTTTTCGTTTTTCTAATAATGATTTTCGAAAAAAATTAATAAAAATCCAAAAAAAATTAATAAAATCATAAAAATAAAAAATATTTTGTGTTCTTGTTTGAGTCTTGAGTCAATTTTTAAGTTTGGTGTCAATTGCATGCTTTAAAAATTTTTCTTGCATTTTTTCGAAAAATTCATGCATTCATAGTGTTCTTCATGATCTTCAAGTTGTTCTTGACAAGTCTTCTTGTTTGATCTTGATGATTTCTTGTTTTGTGTTGTTTGTTGTTTTTCATATGCATTTTTTGTTTGTTAGAGTCCATGCATTAAAGATTTCTAAGTTTGGTGTCTTGCATGTTTTCTTTGCATCAAAAATTTTTCAAAATTATGTTCTTGATGTTCATCATGATCTTCAAAGCATTCTTGGTGTTCATCTTGACATTCATAGTGTTCTTGCATGCATTATGTGTTTGATCCAAAATTTTCATGTTTTGGGTCATGTTTGTGTTTTTCTCTCTCATAATTAAAAATTCAAAAATCAAAAAATATCTTTTCCTTTTTTCCCTCCAAATTTTCGAAATTTTGGGTTGACTTGGTCAAAAAGTTTTTAAAAATTAGTTGTTTCTTACAAGTCAAGTCAAAATTTCAATTTTAAAAATCTTATCTTTTCAAAATCTTTTTCAAAAATCATATCTTTTCCATTTTTTTATTTATTTATTTTTATGTTCGAAAATTTTAAAAATTATTTTTCAAAATCTTTTTCTTATCTTAATATCAAATTTTCGAAAATTAGCTAACAATTAATGTGATTGGTTCAAAAATTTGAAGTTTGTTACTTTCTTGTTAAGAAAGGTTCAATCTTTAAGTTCTAGAATCTTATCTTGTAGTTTCTTGTTAGTTAAGTCATTTTAAAAATTAGATCTTTTTATCCTTTATCTTATCTTTTTCAAAAAAAAAATTTTTTTTTTCTTTTTTCAAAATTTGATTTCAAAATATCTTATCTAACTTCTTATCTTCTTATCTTTTTCAAATTTGATTTTAATATCTTTTTCAATCAACTAACTAACTTTTTGTTTGTTTCTTATCTTTTTCAAAACCACCTAACTACTTTTCCCTCTCTAATTTTCGAAAATACCTCTCTCCTTTTCAAAAATTCTTTTTAATTAATTAAGTGTTTCATGTTTTAATTTTAATACCTTTTAATCTTAAAAAATACTAACCCTTTTTTTTCAAATTATTTTCGAAATTCCCCTCTCTTGTCTTCTTCTATTTAATTATTTAATTACTAACACTTCTCTTCACCTCTCTTCATCTAAAAATCCGAACTTATTATATCTCTTGTGTTTGGATTCTTCTACCCTTTTCTCCTTCTACTAACATAAAGGAATCTCTATACTGTGACATAGAGGATTCCTCTTTCTTTTCTTGTTTTCTTCTCTTTCACATGAGCAGGAACAGGGAAAAAGGCACTCTTGTTGAAATTGATCCAGAACCTGAAAGGACTCTGAAGAGGAAATTAAGAGAAGCTAAATTAAATTATTCTAAAGGTAACCTTTCAGAAATTTTCGAACAAGAGAAGGAGATGGCAGCCGAAAATAATAATAATGCAAGGAGAATGCTTGGTGACTTCACAAAGCCAACATCCAAATTTGATGGAAGAAGCATCTCCATTCCTGCCATTGGAGCCAATAACTTTGAGTTGAAACCTCAGCTAGTTGCCTTAATGCAACAAAACTGCAAGTTTTATGGACTTCCATCTGAAGATCCTTATCAGTTTTTAACTGAGTTCTTGCAGATCTGTGAGACTGTAAAGACGAATGGAGTTGATCCTGAAGTCTACAGACTCATGCTTTTCCCTTTTGCTGTAAGAGACAGAGCTAGAATATGGTTGGATTCACAACCTAAGGATAGCCTGGACTCCTGGGATAAGCTGGTCACTGCCTTCTTGGATAAATTCTTTCCTCCTCAAAAACTGAGCAAGTTGAGAGTGGATGTTCAAACCTTCAAACAAAAAGATGGTGAATCCCTCTATGAAGCTTGGGAAAGATACAAGCAGCTGACCAAAAGATGTCCATCTGACATGTTTTCAGAATGGACCATATTAGATATATTCTATTATGGTCTCTCTGAATTTTCGAAAATGTCATTGGACCATTCTGCAGGTGGATCCACTCACCTGAAGAAAACGCCTGAAGAGGCTCAAGAACTCATTGACATGGTTGCAAACAACCAATTTATGTACACCTCTGAGAGGAATTCCGTGAATAATGGGATACCTCAGAAGAAAGGAGTTCTTGAAATAGATGCTCTGAATGCCATATTGGCTCAGAACAAAGTGTTGACTCAACAGGTCAACATGATCTCTCAAAATCTGAATGGATGACAACATGCATCCAACATTACTAGAGAGGCAGCTTCTGAAGAAGCTTATGATCCTGAGAACCCTGCCATAGCAGAGGTTAATTACATGGGTGAACCTTATGGAAACACCTATAACTCATCATGGAGAAATCATCCAAATTTCTCATGGAAGGATCAACAAAAGCCTCAACAAGGCTTTAACAATGGTGGACGCACTAGGCTAGGCAATAGCAAGCCATATCCATCATCTTCTCAGCAACAGACAGAGAACTCTGAACAAAACACTTCTAATTTAGCCAATATAATCTCTGATCTGTCAAAGGCCACTTTCAGTTTCATGAATGAAACAATATCCTCCATCAGAAATTTGGAGGCACAAGTGGGCCAGCTGAGTAAGAAAGTTGTTGAAACTCCTCCCAGTACTCTCCCAAGCAATACAGAAGAGAATCCAAAAGGAGAGTGCAAGGCCATTGATTTAGTCAATATGGCCGAATGCACAAAGGAGGAGGAGGACGAAAATCCTAGTGAGGAAGACCTCCTGGGACGTCCTTCAAGCAAGAAGGAGTCTCCTATTAAGGATCCAAAGGAATCTGAGGCTCATATAGAGACCATAGAGATTCCATTAAACCTCCTTCTGCCATTCATGAGCTCTGAAGACTATTCTTCCTCTGAAGAGGATGAAGATGTGACTGGAGAGCAAATTGATCAATACTTAGGAGCTATCATGAAGCTGAATGCCAAGTTGTTTGGTAATGAGACTTGGGAAAGTGAACCTCCCTTGCTCATTAGTGAACTGGATACCTAGATTCAACAAATTCTACCTCAAAAGAAACAAGATCCTGGCAAGTTCTTAATACCTTGTACCATAGGCACCATGACCTTTGAAAAGGCTCTATGTGATCTAGGGTCAGGGATAAATCTTATGCCACTCTCTGTAATGGAGAAACTTGGGATCATTGAGGTACAACCTGCCTTGTTCTCATTACAATTGGCAGACAAGTCATTGAGACAAGCTTATGGATTAGTAGAGGACGTGCTAGTAAAGGTTGAAGGCCTTTACATCCCTACTGATTTCATAATCTTAGACACTAGGAAGGAAGAGGATGATTGCATCATCCTTGGAAGACCTTTCCTAGCCACAGCAGAAGCTGTGATAGATGTCAACAGAGGTGAATTAGTCCTTCAATTGAATGGGGACTACCTTGTGTTTAAGGCACATGGCCATCCCTCTGTGACAAAAGAGAGTAAGCATGAAGAGCTTCTCTCAGTTCAGAGTCAAGAAGAGCCCACACAGTCAAACTCTAAGTTTGGTGTTGTGAGGCTACAACCAAACTCTAGGTTTGGTGTTAAGACCCCATATCCAAACTCTAAGTTTGGTGTTGGGACTATACAATATTGACCTGATCACCTTGTGGCTCCATGAGAGCCACTGTCAAGCTATTGACATTAAAGAAGCGCTTGTTGGGAGGCAACCCAATTTTATTTATCTAATTTTTATTTTATTGTTATTTTGTGTTTTATTAGGTACATGATCATGAGGAGTCACGAAAAAATCATAAAAATTAAAAACAGAATCAAAAACAGCAGAAAAAAAATTCACACCCTGGAGGACGCACAGGCTGGCGTTCAACGCCAGTAAGATGCATCTGGCCGGCGTTCAACGCCAGAACAGAGCATCATTCTGGCGCTGAACGCCAGAAACAAGCAACATTCTGGTGCTGAACGCCAGGAATGTGCCCAGAGAAGAAAAGCTGGCGCTGAACGCCAGCAACAAGCATGAAACTGGCGTTCAACGCCAGAAACATGCTTTACATGGGCGTTGAACGCCCAGAATGTGCACCAATGGGCGTTTAAACGCCAGAATGGTGTGCAAAGGCATTTTACATGCCTATTTGGTGCAGGGATGGAATTCCTTGACACCTCAGGACCTATGGACCCCACAGGATCACCTCAGGATCTGTGGACCCCACAGGATCCCCACCTAACATATTCCCACCTTACCTCATAATCCTATTTTTGTGATTTGTATTCCCCATGTCACACTTCCCAACACTCCTCACCAATCACCTCAATTCCTCTTCCCAATTACCCCCTTCACCACTCACATCCATCCACTCTTCCCCATAAACCCCACCTACCTTCAAAAATTCAAAATCAATTTCCCACCCATTCCCACCCAAAATGGCCGAACATACACCCTCCCCTCTCCCTATAAATACCCTTCCATTCTCCTTCATTTTCACACAACACAAACCCCTCTTCTCCCACTTAGCCGAACCTACATCTCTCCCTCTCTACCATATTTTCTTCTTCTTCTTCTTCTCTTCTTTCTTCTCTTGCTCGAGGGCGAGCAATATTTTAAGTTTGGTGTGGTAAAAGCATAAGCTTTTTTGTTTTTCTATTACCATCAATGGCACCTAAGGCCGGAGTATCCTCTAGAAAAGGAAAAGGGAAGACAAAAGCTTCCACCTCCGAGTCATGGGAGATGGAAAGATTCATCTCCAAGAGCCATCAAGACGACTTTCTATGATGTTGTGGCAAAGAAGAAGGTGATCCCTGAGGTCCCTTTCAAGCTCAAGAAAAATGAGTATCCGGAGATCCGACATGAGATCCAAAGAAGAGGTTGGGAAGTCCTAACCAACCCCATGCAACAAGTCGGAATTTTAATGGTTCAAGAGTTCTATGCCAATGCATGGATCACTAGGAACCATGATCAAAGTATGAACCCGAATCCAAAGAATTATCTCACAATGGTTCGGGGGAAATACTTGGATTTTAGTCCGAAAAATGTGAGGTTGGCGTTTCACTTACCCATGATGCAAGAAGATGAACGCCCCTACACTAGAAGGGTCAGCTTTAATCAAAGGTTGGACCAAGTCCTTATGGACATATGTGAGGAAGGAGCTCAATGGAAGAGAGACTCCAAAGGCAAGCCAGTTCAACTAAGAAGACTGGACCTCAAGCCTGTAGCTAGAGGATGGTTGGAGTTCATTCAACGCTCCATCATTCCTACTAGCAACCGATCTGAAGTTACTGTGGATCAGGCCATCATGATTCATAGCATCATGATTGGAGAGGAAGTAGAAGTTCATGAGGTCATCTCCAATGAACTCTACAAAATAGCCGACAAGTCCTCCACCATGGCAAGGCTAGCTTTTCCTCACCTTATTTGCCATCTGTGTTACTCAGCTGGAGTTATCATAGAAGGAGATATCCCCATTGAAGAGGATAAGACCATCACCAAGAAGAGGATGGAGCAAGCAAGAGAGACCATTCACGGTCCTCAAGAGGTGCATGAGGAAGCTCATCATCAACAAATCCCTGAGATGCCTTAAGGGATGCACTTTCCTCCCAACAACTATTGGGAGCAACTCAATACCTCCTTAGAAGATTTGAGCCACAATGTGGAACAATTAAGGGTGGAACATCATGAGCACTCCATCATTCTCCAAGAAATAAGAGAAGACCAAAGAGCAATGAGGGAGGAGCAACAAAGGCAAGGAAGGGACATAGAAGAGCTTAAGGACATTATTGGACCTTCAAGAAGAAGACGCCACTAAAGGTGGATTCATTCCTTGTTCTTTATCTTTTTCTGTTTTCGGTTTTTAATGTTGTGTTTATCTATGTTTTGTGTCTCTACTTCATGATCATTAGTATGTAACCATGCCTTAAAGCTATGAATAAATTCCATTAATTCTTCACCTCTCTTAAACGAAAAATATTTTAATTCAAAAGAACAAGAAGTACATAAATTTCGAATTTATCATTGAATTTAGTTTAATTATATTGATGTGGTGACAACACTTTTTATTTTCTGAATGAATGATTGAACAGTGCATATATCTTTTGATATTGTTGTTTATGAGTGTTAAAATTGTTGGCTCTTGAAAGAATGATGAACAAAGAAAAATGTTATTGATGATCTGAAAAATCATGAAATTGATTCTTGAAGCAAGAAAAAGCAGTGAAAAAGCAAAAGCTTGTGAAAAAAAAAGTGGCGAAAAAATAGAAAAAAAAAGAGAAAAAGCAAGCAGAAAAAGCCAATAGCCCTTAAAACCAAAAGGCAAGGGTAAAAAGGATCCAAGGTTGTGAGCATCAATGGATAGGAGGGCCCAAGGAAATTAAATCCAGGCCTAAGCGGCTAAATCAAGCTGTCCCTAACCATATGCTTGTGTCATGAAGGTCCAAGTGAAAAGCTTGAGACTGAGTGGTTAAAGTCATGATCCAAAGCAAAAAAGAGTGTGCTTAAGAGCTCTGGACACCTCTAACTGGGGACTCTAGCAAGGCTGAGTCACAATCTGAAAAGGTTCACCCAGTCATGTGTCTGTGGCATTTGTGTATCCGGTGGTAATACTGGAAAACAAAATGCTTAGGGCCACGGCCAAGACTCATAAGTAGCTGTGTTCAAAAATCTACATGCTTAACTAGGAAAGTCAATAACACTATCCGAAATTCTAAGTTCCTAGAGAAGCCAACCATTCTAAACTTCAAAGGAAAAAGTGAGATGCCAAAACTGTTCAGAAGCAAAAAGCTACAAGTCCCGCTCATCTAATTATAATTAATATTCATTGATATTCTGGAATTTATAGTATATTCTCTTCTTTTTATCCTAATTGATTTTCAGTTGCTTGGGGACAAGCAACAATTTAAGTTTGGTGTTGTGATGAGCGGATAATTTATACGCTTTTTGGCATTGTTTTTAGGTAGTTTTCAGTAAGTTCAAGCTACTTTTAGGGATGTTTTCATTAGTTTTTATGTTAAATTAACATTTCTGGATTTTACTATGAGTTTGTGTGTTTTTCTGTGATTTCAGGTAAATTCTGGCTGAAATTGAGGGACTTGAGCCAAACTCTGAAAAGGGCTGACAAAAGGACTGCTGATGCTGTTGGAATCTGACCTCCCTGCACTCAAAATGGATTTTCTCGAGCTAGAGAACTCCAATTGGCGCGCTCTCAATGGCGTTGGAAAGTAGACATCCAGAGCTTTCCAGAAATATATAATAGTCCATACTTTGTTCGGAAATTGATGACGTAACTTGGCGTTGAACGCCAAGTACATGCTGCTGTCTGGAGTTAAACGCCAGAAAAACGTCATGATCCGGAGTTGAACGCCCAAAACACGTCATAACTTGGAGTTCAACTCCAAGAAAAGCCTCAGCTCGTGGATAGATCAAGCTCAGCCCAAGCATACACCAAGTGGGCCCCGGAAGTGGATTTATGCATCAATTATTTACTCATGTAAACCCTAGTAGCTAGTCTAGTATAAATATGATAAGTTACTATTGTATTAGACAATCTTTTGACAGTTTAATCTCTTGACTGTTGAGCCTTTGATTATTCGGTCTCTTGATCACTCAAGGGGGCTGGCCATTCGACCATGCCTGAACCTTTTACTTATGTATTTTCAACAGTGGAGTTTCTGCACACCATAGATTAAGGGTGTGGAGCTCTGTTGTACCTCAAGTTTCAATACAATCACTATTTCTTTTTATTCAATTCTCTCTTATTCTTATTCCAAGTTATACGTTATACTTAACTTGATGAATGTGATGATCCGTGACACTCATCATCATTCTCACCTATGAACGCGCGTGATTGACAACCACTTCCGTTCTACCTTAGGCCGGGCGCATATCTCTTAGATTCCCCAATAGAATCTTCGTGGTATAAGCTAGATAGATGGCGGCATTCATGAGGATCCGGAAAGTCTAACCTTGTCTGTGGTATTCCGAGTAGGATCCTGGGAATCCGGAAAGTCTAACCTTGTCTGTGGTATTCCGAGTAGGATTCCGGTATTGAATGACTGTGACGAGCTTCAAACTCCTGAAGGCTGGGCGTTCGTGACAAACGCAAAAGAATCAATGGATTCTATTCCAACCTGATTGAGAACCGACAGATGATTAGCCGTGCTGTGACAGAGCATAGGAACGTTTTCACTGAGAGGACGGGATGTAGCCATCAACCAAGGGTGATGCCTCCAGACGATTAGCCGTGCAGTGACAGCGCATAGGACCATTTTCCCGAGAGGATTGAAAGTAGCCACCGATGATGGTGATGCCCTACATACAGCTTGCCATGGAAAGGAGTAAGAAGGATTGAAGGAAGAGTGAGTAGTGAAGCAGAGTTTCAAGAGGAGCACAGCATCTCCATACACCTATCTGAAATTCTCACTATTGATTTACATAAGTATTCCTATCCCTTTTTATTTTCTTTTTATTATTAATTTTCGAAACCATAAACCAATTTAATCTGCCTAACTGAGATTTACAAGGTGACCATAGCTTGCTTCATACCAACAATCTCTGTGGGATCGACCCTTACTCACGTAAGGTTTATTACTTAGACGACCCAGTACACTTGCTGGTTAGTTGAACGGAGTTGTGAATTCAACTGGTGCCACAATAATGATTTCATACAAGTACAAAAGAATATGGATCACAATTTCGTCCACCAATAATGCTGGAGCAAAGAAGAATTGTGGCGTTAGTAGCCACGTTAATGCCACTAATGCCAGCATTAATGCCAGCGACCATGCAACGTTAGCTACACCAACGTCCACACTAACGCCAATATTGCCTCAACTAACACCTTCTAGAAAGTTGAGAAAAGCCCAAAGAGTTTACTAACTGCTTCAACTAAGGCCAAGGGCCCACATCCAAGTACTTAGAGACTCACTTGAAGATCAGAGAGTAGTATAAATAAGTGGAGTTTTGAACTTCAAAAGAGGGGATACACAGCATACAGAGACTTACACAATTTACACACTAGACTTGGATCTATTTTCTCTTTCTATAATTACTTTCATGCACTCAATTTAATGGTATATTTTGACTCAATTTGGATGGATTTCATCACATGAACTCACACTTAAGCACCAAAATAGCATACTTTTGTGTTTTGTCCCCAATTTGAGCCTAAATGTGAAAACATGCATTTTTGTGCTTGAAATGAGCAATTTAATTCCACTTTTATTCTATTTAATGCCATGACATGTTTGCTGAGTGATTTCAGGCCTTGGAGGCAAGAATGGATAGCCAATAGTGGAAGGAAGCATGTACAAAGGGAGTAAACATGAAGAAAACAAAGGAGAAGCACACATTGGAGTGTGCGTGCGCACAACCTGCTGTGCGTACGCACAAGAACCACAAAACCATGTGTGCGTACGCATGACATCCTGTGCGTACGCACAAGAAGAAAATCAGCATGTGTGCGTACGCACACACCTGTGCGTACTGATGAGCGGATAATTTATACGCTTTTTGGCATTATTTTTACATAGTTTTTAGTATGTTTTATTTACTTTTTATTATATTTTTATTAGTTTTTATGCAAAAATCACATTTTTGGACTTTACTATGAGTTTGTGTGTTTTTCTATAATTTCAGGTATTTTTTGGCTGAAATTGAGGGACCTGAGCAAAAATCTGCTTCAAAGGCTGAGAAAGGACTGCAGATGCTGTTGGATTCTGACCTCCCTATACTCAAACGCGTTTTTCTGGAGCTACAGAAATACAATGGATGCGCTCTTAATTGGGCTGGAAAGATAACATCTTGGGGTTTCCAGCAATGTATAATAGTTCATACTTTGCCCGAGATTTGATGGCTCAAATTGGCGTTCAAACACCAACCAGAGACCCTTTTCTGGCGTAAAATGCCCAAACTGGCACCAGAGCTGGAGTTAAACGCCCAAATTGGCATCCAAGCTGGCGTTTAACTACAGAAAAAATCTATGCACGTGTAAAGCTCAATGCTCAGCCCAAGCACACACCAAGTGGGCCCCGGAAGTGGATTTCTGCACTATCTGCACTTAGTTACTTATTTTCTGTAATCCCTAGTAACTAGTTTAGTGTAAATAGAACTTTTTAATATTGTATTGAGGCTTTTGATCCATTTTTTTGATCTTTTGATCAAATTTATGCTTGGCTGGCCTCACGGCCATGCCTAAGCTATTTTCTCTTATGTATTTTCCAACGGTGGAGTTTCTACACCTCATAGATTAATGTGCGGAGCTCTGCTATTCTTCATGAATTAATGCAAGTACTATTGTTTCTTTTTCAATTCACGCTTACTTCTTCTCCAAGATATACTCTCGTACTTAATTCAGTTAAGTCAGAATGAAGGGGTGATCCGTGACAATCACCCAATATCTTCGTTACTCGCTTAGCCAAGATCTGAGTGCTTGAGAACCACAAGCGGTCTACATGATGTTCAACATAGTCATTAGACGATAGCTGACGATCGGATTTTTGACGGTTTAGAATTTCACTAATGAAATCTCGTTGTAAAGTATAGTTTCTAAACCAAACAATAATCCTTTCATACAAAAAGTTGTTTGTCACTAGTACAAACCCCCTAGAATTTATAAACCGAAGTATTGGACCTCGGGTCGTTCTCCCTAGGAATTGTAATGAAGTGTTTTGTTATTGGTTTGAGTTATTTTGGGGTTTTGATAAGAGGCATGAAAGATAAATGGCAAGAAAATAAACTAACAACTATAAAAGGCTCTTGGCAAGGTATGAGAACTAGAAGTCCTATCCTAGTTATCCTTCGCAATTGTGATGAGAATTGTTCATTGCTCCCACTTAGTTAACCCTTACTAGGTAAAGGAGAGTCAAGTGGATGAGTCAATTTGATTCCTCAAGTCCTAATCAACTCCTAAAGGAAAGACTAGCTTTAGAGGCATTCAAATCAATTAGCAACTTCTAGTTATCAATCAACAAAGGAATTAGATAACTCAAGAGTCACTAATTACTCTACCTAGGCCAAGAGGAACAAAAGCTACACTAAAATCCTACCAAGCATTTCATCAAACACTTGGAAGGCATAAAAGAAAAGCATAGTAAATTGACAACAAGGATAGAATCTAACAACAATTATTGCAAAGAATTAACAACAACAATCAAAGAAATCATAACTATCATGAATTACCTCAAATTGCATTATTGAAAGGAAACAAAGGGACAACAATCTATCCAAAACAAGGTGAGGAATTACAATTATGAAAACACATAACTAGAAAGAGAGAGATGAGGAGATTGAGAATTGATAAAAGAAAATTGAATCAAAGCATGAATTAAACCTAGATCTAAGAAGAGAGATTAACCTAAACCTAATCCTAATTCTAGAGAGAAGTGAGAGCTTCTCTCTCTAGAAACTACTTCTAAAACTAACTATCTATCTAATTATTTCCTAATTAGTCTATGGGTGTGAATGTGTGTCAATGTGTGTATATCCCCTTCAATCCTTGACTCTTATATGCATTTTGGCGCCAAAGTTGGTTGCTGAAAACCTTCCAAAATCGCCAGGCACGTGTTACATTAATGAGGTCATGTGCCTCCATCGGCGCGTACGCGCACGGTACGCGTGCGCGTCCTTGGCCTATTTCGCAATGTGCGCGCGAGCGCCTTGTGCGCGTGCGCGTGCATGGCCTGGATCAATTCTTTGGCTTTTTGTGCTTCTCTCCACTTGCATGCTTTCTTCCTTGCTTCCTTTGATCCATGCCTAGCCTATTTCAATCCTGAGATTACTAACAAACACATCAAGGCATCCTATGGAATCAAAGAGAAACTAGAATTCATCAAAATAAGGATCAAAAAGCATGTCTTTACACTTAAGCACGAATATGGGAGAGATAACAAAACCATGCTAATTCATAGGCTAAATGTGACAAAAGGTTATCAAAGTACTCTAAACTTAATACAAAACAAACCGTCAAATTGGGGTTTGTCAACCTCCCCACACTTAAGCCTTAGCATGTCCTCATGCTTAATTAAGAAGGAACTAAGGGTTATGACACTTATTGAATGCAACTAAACTATATGAGTCCTATCTAAATGCAACTACCTAAAGTAAATGCAAATGCTTAATTCAAACATATCAAATTACCAAGAGAGCATGTGTAAGCACAAGGGCTAGGCAATAGGAATTAATTTCAAACCACAATTGTGTTGAGTTATCAAAACGAATTTAAACTTGCAAGAATATAGATAATATGGGTGAACACATGTGATTGAACCTTTGAACCCTCACCGGATATGTGTATCCGCTCTATTCACTCAAGTGTTTAAGGGTCAATTCACTCAATTCTCTTCTAATCAAGCTTTCCAAAATTTGATTTTTTTCTAACAATCAACATTTATTCAATGCATGCATACATTCATCATGAGGTCTTTCATTTAGGTTGTAATGGGGTTAGGGTCAAGGTGGGATCATTTATGGTTAAGTGGACTAGGAGTTGAATCTTTGATTAGCATAGACTTCCCTACCTAACCTATATAATGACCTATACAAATTCAAACTATTCTAACTACCCATTCTTCACTTTTTCTTACATATTCATGCATTTCCTATTTGATTCATGACACCTATGCATTGATTCCTTTTTATTGACTTCACTTTGGGGCGATTTGTCCCCTTTTTATTATTTTCTTTCTTTTTCTTCTTTTTCCATACACAATTTTTTTCTTTTCTTTTCTTTTGTTTTTCTCATTTTCACTTTTATTTCTCTTTTTTTTTCTTTTCATTTCTTTTTTTTCTTTTGTCAAACTATATGCAAAAGCATCAATGCACAAGGTCTATTCATTTGATCAATACATGAGTATGTACCCAATTCCTAAACATGAAAGTGTACTACCCCTTTTTATCCCATCCAATGTTCCCAAGCCTCACCAACTTTGAATAATAAACACTCTCACTAGCCTAGGCCAATCAAAGATCCAAACAAGGACTTTTATTGGTTTTTCGCCTTGGCTTTGTAATGTGCTAAATTGAGAATAAGTTGGTTAAGCATAGGCTCAAAATTGGCTAACAATGGAGAATAAAAGGTTGGCTATCTGGGTAAATTCTGGCTGAAATTGAGGGACTTGAGCCAAACTTTGAAAAGGGCTGACAAAAGGACTGCTGATGCTGTTGGAATCTGACCTCCCTGCACTCAAAATAGATTTTCTAGAACTACAGAACTCCAATTGGCGCGCTCTCAACGGCGTTGGAAAGTAGACATCCAGAGCTTTCCATCAATATATAATAGTCCATACTTTGTTCGGAAATTGACGACGTAACTTGGCGTTGAACGCCAAGTACATGCTGCTGTCTGGAGTTAAACGCCAGAAAAACGTCATCATCCGGAGTTGAACGCCCAAAACACGTCATAACTTGGAGTTCAACTCCAAGAAAAGCCTCAGCTCGTGGATAGATCAAGCTCAGCCCAAGCATACACCAAATGGGCCCCGGAAGTGGATTTATGCATCAATTACTTACTCATGTAAACCCTAGTAGCTAGTCTAGTATAAATAGGATAAGTTACTATTGTATTAGACAATCTTTTGACAGTTTAATCTCTTGACTGTTGAGCCTTTGATTATTCGGTCTCTTGATCACTCAAGGGGGCTGGCCATTCGGCCATGCCTGAACTTTTTACTTATGTATTTTCAATAGTGGAGTTTCTACACACCATAGATTAAGGGTGTGGAGCTCTGCTGTACCTCAAGTTTCAATACAATCACTATTACTTTCTATTCAATTCTCTTTTATTCTTATTCCAAGATATACGTTATACTTAACTTGATGAATGTGATGATCCGTGACACTCATCATCATTCTCACCTATGAACGTACGTGACTGACAACCACTTCCGTTCTACCTTAGGCCGGGCGCATATCTCTTAGATTCCCCAACAGAATCTTCGTGGTATAAGCTAGATAGATGGCGGCATTCATGAGGATCCGGAAAGTCTAACCTTGTCTGTGGTATTCCGAGTAGGATTTCGGTATTGAATGACTGTGACGAGCTTCAAACTCCTGAAGGCTGGGCGTTAGTGACAAATGCAAAAGAATCAATGGATTCTATTCCAACCTGATTGAGAACCGACAGATGATTAGCCATGCTGTGACAGAGCATAGGAACGTTTTCACTGAGAGGACGGGATGTAGCCATCAACCAAGGGTGATGCCTCCAGACGATTAGCCGTGCAGTGACAGCGCATAGGACCATTTTCCCGAGAGGATTGAAAGTAGCCACCGATGATGGTGATGCCCTACATACAGCTTGCCATGGAAAGGAGTAAGAAGGATTGAAGAAAGAGTGAGTAGTGAAGCAGAGTTTCAAGAGGAGCACAGCATCTCCATACACCTATCTGAAATTCTCACTATTGATTTACATAAGTATTCCTATCCCTTTTTATTTTCTTTTTATTATTAATTTTCGAAACCATAAACCAATTTAATCTGCCTAACTGAGATTTACAAGGTGACCATAGCTTGCTTCATACCAACAATCTCTGTGGGATCGACCCTTACTCACGTAAAGTTTATTACTTGGACGACCCAGTACACTTGCTGGTTAGTTGAACGGAGTTGTGAATTCAACTGGTGCCACAATAATGATTTCATACAAGTACAAAAGAATATGGATCACAATTTCGTCCACCAGGCTTCACTGGGATCTGAGAAGATCCCTTGCCGACCACTTTGGCCGAGATGTTTAGAGCAGCAGTTGCTTTCTTTGCCCTTTTAAAAGCCTTCATGGAGTTGTTGTTCTTTGACATCTCTACAAATACAGAAATAGCCAGAACAAAGAGTTACGGTCACAAACAAGAGGAAGAAAAAATTAAAGAAACAAGTATAAGAGATAAGTCAGACAAGTACCCAAAACAGTCTGAACTAAGGATGGGTCATTCAAAAACATTTTTGTATCAAGATGGGGTGGTTTCCCCCATAGATCCTCAAGAACAACAACAAAGGCACACTCAACATCATCAAGCATCTCCCAGGTATATCGAGACACTCTCATATCCCTCTGCCACTCTAGAGGGAAAGAAGGCTCATCATTTTCATCAAGAAAAAAGGGGCAGGCCCCCTCGACAGCACAAACCTTAAAGAAGTAATTCTTGAAGTCCTTAAAGGACTCATCATACATAGCAAAAACTTTATGGCCCTGGGCGGACCTGAAGGAGACCCAGGAAGCTTTCTTTTTTGAAGAACCGCCAGGCTTGGCGGAAACAAACAAATAAAGGAAAAGAGTATGGGAAGGTGTTACATCTAATTCACGGCAGAGAAGTTGAAAAATTTTAATAAAACCCCAGGAATTAAGGTGAAGCTGGGATGGGGCAATATTACACGACCACAACAGGTCGGTCTCGAAAGCAGTAAAAGGAAAAGTAACGTTCAATTGGCTAAAGAAGTATTCATAGGCATAGAAGAAGGGACGCTCCCTCTCAATAGAAGTCGAAAAACAAACTCTCTCATCAGAATCAGGAGCAACAAGCTCGTAATCCTCCTCACAGGCATTGTTACCACAAATCCTATGGTGCTTCCTCAGCTCTGTGCAAAACTCAGCATCTATAACAGAAACACACAACAAAACAAGGGAGTCCAGCCAATCGGACATCCCCTCGGAAACTCTGGAAGACATCTCTACAATGTTATTGCGAGAAGACATGAGGCCAACTAACCCTACAAGTAAGAAAAGAAGATGGGGTTACCACAAATATCTTGGACAAAGGGAGAAAACAACTCAGTCAATACTTCTCAGGCGATGGAACAAAGAAAAGGAAAACCCCAAGACTCAAACCAAAGTCCTGGGGCATCCTTTGGAGGCAGTAACAAAGCAAGGTTTCCAGAAATCAATCTACAAGCTTACATCCCAGCATGTCTCAAAAAGAAATTCAAAAAACAGCAAACACCCTTCTTCAAGGAGAAATACAAAAATCGTTACATTCTACCAAACGCGCCAAGCAGAGACCATTAAAGATGCAACCTTTTCTCAAGATCAGACAAAAAGCAAATCTTCAAACAAAGCGAGGAACGGACGCAGATGTTTTATCAAGTATCAGGCAGGAAAAAACCATAAGCGACAATAAAACCCTAGAAAGCCTCAACAGAAAAGCCAAGATAATGCATAAAAGAAAGATAGGAAAAACATGTTACAGTGACAAGCAAATACAAGACCTCGAAAAGATTCAAACTTTCAGACATGCAAAATCAAAGCCTCACAAAAAATTGAAAACGAAGCTACAAGAAAGCCAGCACTTACCTGGAAAAGAGCAGCAAGCTTCAAGGAAATTAAAGATGGAGACGAAATCTGGAACGCCCTCTCACAAGCAAAAACGCGAACAAAAGCAATGTCGTAGAAGAGAAAATGCGAAAACCACAAAAACTCCTAGAGAAAGCAAAAGCGCAAACGAAAGAACAGAAAGCAAAGAGAGCAGAGAAAAGAAGTTACGAAAAGGCTGAAGGAGAGAAACCGTTTTTGGGTTTTCAAAATCAAAGTAAATAGCCAAAAGGAAATGGGGCAATTAATGCTCAAATTAAAGAAGGCATTAAACCCTCGCACATTCCCAAAAACGCGCCGATATAAAACCGTGCGTCTTTTAAAAGAAACGTTCTACATTTAAAGCTGCTACAAAGGAGTCAACAAAATGCTTGAGTTCGGCTTCACCAAAGAAAGACCGAAGTCAAGGACTCGATCTCAAAAAGAAGACCGAGCTCAAGCAGGGGCACTGTTCATATCCTAGGTCGAGTTGTCCGACCCGGGATGTTCTACAGACAAAGCGACCGACCTCTTCAGGTCAGGACAATCCGACCTCTTCTCAAATAGCTCGGCCAAGTCACGAGAAAGCCCAAACAAAGGGCCCAAATAGAGGAACACGCCCCAGATCCTAAGGCAGCCACCGCCTACAAAAGAAGGGCGGTTCCCTTGAAGATAAGATGACATCACTCAAAAAGATAAGATACTTATCTTATCCAAAAAGGTCACTCTACGCCATTATAAATACACTGGAGCACCCAGTTATAACTCATACTCTGATTCTACTCAATACCTGCTTAATACCCTTGCTAACTTAAGCATCAGAGTCCCTTGTAGGTACCCCCACCCTCCGGGGACGAAGGATCATCAGCACTTTTAGTCCCACAAGTCGGACACACCAGCTCCGGCTGCTATACACCTGCCGGATACGTTGGCTCCGACCAACACAGAAGATCTCAACCGAGATCGACCTACAGTTTCAGGTAATCCTCGAAACATGCCCTTTAGTCAATCTATGTCAAAAAAGTACCCCACATCTCTAAACGAGGTGCAGGAACGAATGGAAAAATACATCAACATGGAGGAAAACTCCCGGTTAGGAGAAACCTCGAAGGCTGGGTTCACCCTCCGGGATAAAGACAAAGATTCCAGAAAGAAGGAAGAACGACATGGAGAGAAAATAAAAAATACCACAATTATACCCCTCTTCGGGTGTCTTTGTGGATGTATACAGAGAGGTTTGCAACACAAAAAAAATACCACCAGCTCGACCACTCAAAGGCAAAAAAGGAGGAGGAAACCGGGCTGAATATTGTGAATACCATCGAATCTGCGGGCACTCCACCAATGAGTGTTTTGACCAAAAAAATGTCATAGAAAAGCTCGTACGAGAAGGAAAGCTAGATCGATACCTGGCCACCCATGATGATGAACAGAGGAAAAGAAGAAGAGCAGAAGATGTCAGACCAACCACGCGATCATCCCGGACGCCAGAAAGACATGTCCACATGATACACGGCAGATTCGCCAGGGGAGGAATCTCCAAATCATCCCGCAAAAGACATCTCAAAGACGTATATCACGTCCTAGAAAAGGAGGAAGCACCCGATATCCCGTCGATCACTTTTACCAAGGAAGACGCATCCGGTGTTGCATCAGGGCATGACGATCCCATGGTCATCACTGTTATACTGGCAAACGCAAATCTTCACCGCACATTGATAGACCAGGAGAGCTCTGCCGATATCTTATTTAAAACCGCTTTCGACAAACTCGGCTTTGAAGAAAAGAACTCAGAGCATATCCGGACAGCCTGTTCGGGCTAGGAGATACCCAGTTCAATCGATGGGATACATCTCGCTCCACACAACTTTTGGAAAAGGAAGTCAGCCAAGAACACTCAAAATAGATTACATCGTCATCGACGTAAGCTCAGCCTACAATGCCCTAATAGGTCGGGCAACATTAAATCAGCTCGGCGCTATAGTCTCGACTCCGCATCTATGCATGAAGTTCCCAACTGCAGGAGGAATAGCCATGATAAAGGCAGATCAGAAGATGGCGTACGGCTGTTGCAACAAAAGTCTAAACCTCAGAGGCAGAGGAGAAGAATTCCACACAACGAAAGTCTAAACAAAAAAATCTCTTTCTTAACCCTAAAGGCAAATTACTGCTACATTGTTATGCCCTTCGGTCTCAAAAACGCGGGAGCCACTTACCAAAGATTAATGAACAAAGTTTTTTTGGATCACATCGGAAAGATCATGGAGGTCTACGTAGACGACATGCTAGTGAAGACGCAAAACGAAGAGATGTTATTATCTGACCTGACACAAGTATTCAACACCATAAGACGACACGGCATGCGACTCAATCCCGCAAAATGTACCTTCACAGTAGAAGCTGGTAAATTCTTGGGTTTTATGATCACACAGAGAGGAATCGAGGAAAACCCGGACAAGTGCAGGGCCGTACTCGACATGAAAAGTCCGACTTGTATCAAAGAGGTACAACAACTCAACGGGCGGTTGGCAGCCTTGTCCAGATTCCTGGCTGGATCAGCAATAAGATCTCTCCCCTTCTATGCTACTCTAAGGAAGGGAAAGGAGTTTGAATGGATAGCTGAATGCGATTAAGCCTTCCAAGACTTCAAAAAGTTTCTGGGACGGCCACCTATATTAAGTCAGCCATGGGAAGGAGAACCACTCATCTTGTACCTCGTAGTGGAAAATCGGGCAATAGCCTCAGCACTGGTCCGAGAAGACAACAGTGGGCAACAACCCATATACCTTATCAGCAAAGCGTTACAAGGATCCGAGCAGAACTACCAGAAAATAGAAAAGTTCGCTTACGCTCTCATAATAACATCTCGACGACTTCGCCCATATTTCCAGTCTCACACCATTAAAGTTTGGACCAACCAGCCCATAAAAGGAATCTTACAGAAAACAGACTTGGCAGGAAGAATCTTGCAATGGGCAGTCGAGTTGTCCAAATTTGACCTTCAATACGAAGCTCGGACGGCCATCAAATCTCAATATCTGGCCGACTTCATTGCGAAATTTACGGACACACCGGAAATCCCCGCAGAATGGAATCTATATGTGGATGGCTCCTCAAATAAAACGTGAAGTGGCACAGGCGTAATAATTGAAAGCGACCAGGGGACCCAAATCAAACTCTCCCTCAAATTTGGGTTCCCTGCCTCAAACAATCAAGCAGAATATGAAGCACTACTAGCTGGTTTGAAGCTGGCTAGGGAGATTGGAGCTCAAAAACTTATCATCTTCAGTGATTCACAGGTAGTTACTTCACAAATAACAGGAAGCTACACAGCCAAAGATCCCACTATGAAAAAGTACTTGGACAAAATCAGGGAACAGCTCAAACAACTCAGAGAGTACGAGGTTCGTCACATACCCCGAGAACAAAACGCCCGGGCCGATGCACTCTCAAAACTAGCCAGAACCAAATCAGGAGGCAACAATAGAAGCCTCATACAAGAAATTCTACAGAATCCATCAATCTCAGAAGAAGAAAAAGTCCTAGCCATAACAGGTCATGATCAGGGATGGATGACTCCTATAATTAACTACCTCAGAACAGAAGTTCTCCCCACAGATGAGAAAGAGGCAAATAGGTTAAAACGAGAAGCACAATACTACACCCTTATAAATAATACTTTATACAAAAGAGGAATTTCGATACCACTGCTAAAATGCGTGCCGACTTCCAACACAAAAGACGTCCTAGAAGAAGTACACAGTGGCATATATGGCAATCACCTCGGAGCGCAGGCACTCGCTAAAAAAGTACTTCGGGCAGGATTTTATTGGCCAACTCTACAAAGAGAAGCCACAGAATTTGTAAGGACATGCTCACCATGTCAGAAGCATGCCAACTTTCACACCGCTCCGCCAGAGGAACTCATCAGCATAACCTCACCTTGGCCATTCGCAAAATGGGGACTCGATCTCCTCGGACCTTTTCCTCAAGGATCAGGACAAGTCAAATTCCTCATAGTAGGAATAGACTACTTCACAAAATAGATCGAGGCAGAACCCCTGGCCAATGCCACAGCTCAAAGAAGTCGGAAATTCCTATATAGAAATATCGTCACAAGGTTTGGAGTTCCATACTTCATCACTACAGACAATGGTACCCAGTTCACAGACGCAGGCTTTAGAAAACTAGCGGCCGACCTGAATATAAAACAACAATTCACATCCGTTGAGCACCCCCAAGCCAATGGGCAAACTGAAGCTGCTAACAAAGTTATATTAGCAGGGTTAAAACGGAGATTACAGGATGCAAAGGGAGCCTGAGCTGAGGAACTCCCACAGGTTCTATGGGCATATCGAACGACGCCACATTCCACCACAAAGGAATCACCCTTCCGATTAGCATATGGAGTGGAGGCGATGATCCCAGTGGAGGTCAAAAAAGGGTCACCCAGAGTGATCCACTTTAGCGAGAAAGCCAATCATCAACTTCAAAGGGAAGAGCTTGACTTACTTTCAGAAATCCGAGAAAGAGCCCGGATAAGGGAAGAGGTGCTAAAACAACGAATGGCCTCCAGGTATAACCAAAAAGTAATACGACGGACCTTCACTGAGGACGATCTCATCCTAATACAAAACGACATCGGAACAACTCGACCGGGAGAAGGAAAGCTGGCAGCAAACTGGAAAGGACCCTACCGAGTCATAGAAGTGCTGGGAAAGGGCTATTACAGGCTTTCCGAACTCGACCGGCGAGAGCTTCCCAGGTCATGGCACGCCTTCAACCTAAGAAGGTACTATAGCTAGGGGTGATAAAAGATCTTGGACAATGCACACTCTTTTTCCTAAAAAAAGGTTTTTTAACGAGGCGCCCCGCCAAGACTTACAAATCACCCGATTTAGGAAATTAACTCCTCATGTATATTTGCATTCTTTCTTAATAAAATTTGTTCTGATTCTCTACAAATGCTCAAGTCGTATTATTCTGAAAACATTCATCGCCCGATTATAAAGCTACAGATCGACAAAAAGTGAAAACCGAATTCACTGCGTGATCACGATAAAAACGAGGGTTAAAACCCAAAATCTACAAAATCGGCAAAGATGAAAATAGAATAATGCAAGAAGTTATAGAAAGTGATCCTTAGAAAGGACCTGACGAGGTCCTAATAAAATAGATTGCTATAAAATAACTTAAAGACTGGCCGGCACAAAAGTCGGACCAGCCACAACAACTCAAGTTATAAGTAAAGCCCTGGAAAGAGGTCTGGCCAACCCTATAAAAGAGGATTACTATAACTTCGAAGAGCCCGACATAAGGAAGTCAGACTCCTACAAAAAAGTTACAAAAGATAGTCCCTGAAAGAGACCTGAACAAGGTCCAAGAAAGAGGATTATCAAGTAACTCGACAAGGCCCGACGTGACAAAGTCGGCCCGGAAAGATAAGTTACAAAAGATAATCCCTGAAAGAGATCTAACACAAGGTCCAAGAAAGAGGATTTTCAAGTAACTCGACAGGGCCCGACGTGACAAAGTTGGCCCGAAAAGATAAGTTACAAAAGATAATCCCTGAAAGAGATCTAAAACAAGGTCCAAGAAAGAGGATTATCAAGTAACTCGACAGGGCCCGACGTGACAAAGTCGGCCTGGAAAGATAAGTTACAAAAGATAATCCTTGAAAGAGATCTGAAACAAGGTCCAAGAAAGAGGATTATCAAGTAACTCGACAGGGCCCGACGTGACAAAGTCGGCCCAGAAAGATAAGTTACATAAGATAAATCCCTGAAAGAGACCTGAACAAGGTCCAAGAAAGGGGATTTCAAGTAACTCGAGAGGGCCCGACGTGACAAAGTCGGCCCAGAAAGATAAAGTTACAAAAGATAAATTCCTGAAAGAGACCTGAACAAGGTCCAAGAAAGAGGATTATCAAGTAACTCGACAAAGCCCGACATGATGAAGTCGGCCCGAAAAAATAAAGTTACAAAAGGTAAACCCCCAAAAGAGATCTGAACAAGATCCAAGAAAAAGGATTACCTAGTAATGGAACAGGGACCGACATGAAGAAGCCAGACTAAAGCTACAAAAAGTTATAAAAAGTACACCCGATGGGTTACTAGAAATAACTCAAGAAAAGATCAACTGAGAGAATCAACCAACAGAGGGGAGATAACTCGACCCAAAAGACCTCAACCTCGCCAAAATCGATCTATAAAGTATTCTATCAAAGAATACTCAAACAAACAACTAGCCTTAAAAGGGACACTTCAACTAAGGCAAAAAATAAACAAAGCACAAAGGCAATCAAAAGAGGTCGGATAAAAAACACTCTGAAGATTCCAGGCAAAGTGCTAAAGAAAGCTGCAAGCAAGCCTATTACAAAGAAACAAGGCAGTTACCATAAAACAAGACTCAAGAGGCCGCTTGAAACCGACCCCAAGAGCAAGAGAAACTATTTTGTTTTTCAAAATAAAGTTGCTAAAGTAGAAACTGGAGCATCCAAAGTCAGAGATCACAAACTTACAAAAGTAAAGAGTTCAAAAGCCCACAAAAACCAGGCTATACATAAGCATATCAGAAAAGTTATAGAGGATCCAAAGGCTTCCCAGTAGCAGCATCTTAGGGAGAAAGAGGGCGAGTCTGAAGGGGAACTGCGTCCACTGTCCCGTCATCCCGATTCAAAATCTGGACGTCTAGATCAGATTCTGGCTGTTTAGCTTCAACTGCCAAGGTTGAGGAAGGCGGGACAACAGAGGCTTTGGCAGAAGTGACCGGAGGAGGGACGACATCATCATCATCATCGGGATCGTCAGGGACAATCTTACCATCCTTCACAACATTATCCAAGCTAAATAAGGCAAGATCAGCTCCCGGGGCGATAACCCGAACCTGCTCTTTCAAATTCTCATAGGCCGCAGTAACACCACCTACGAGATGACTTTGAAGTTCAGAGTAATCGGCCTGAACAGATTCCAACCTACTCCTGAGCTCCATCACCTTTCTATAGGTAGTAACATAGTTATCCTTGTGTTTTTGAGCCGTATCCTCGGCCAGTTGTGCGGCAGCCGCCAGGCCAACAGCCCGGGACTTCTCCCCATTCAGCTCTTTTTTTAGCTCGGCCACTTCCACCTCGAGCTCCTCCTTCAAACCTTTAATTCGGTCAAATTCTGATTTTGCCTCCTCCATAAAAGCCTTAGTAGCATGAATAGGAAGATCTTGAGCAGTTCGGTATAAAGCCGCTCCCATGTGTGCCAGAGTAATACCACTCCGAGTAATAAATTCTAAATGACGAAGAATTGATACATCGTCGGTAGGTATGACACCATAAGGAGCAATCTGTTGGTCTACAAACCTAACCGCATCAAAATCTGGAGTACCAAGATTAAATGGCTCGACAGTCCGAGGTCTTTTTGGAGGAGGAGCAACTGGAGGAGCAGAGATACCCACTGAAGATGAAGGCGGGTCAACCAAACGAACCCGGGGAGTCAGGATCATCCTTCTCGGCCCAGGAGAGCTCGGGACAGACGGCTTCAACAAAACTTGGGAGGACCCTTCCCCGGTCACTTTGGCCGGGACGTTCTGAGCTGCAGTAGCCTTCCTCGCCTTCTTAAAGGTCTTTAGTGAGTCATTATTCTTCGACATCTCTGAAAAATAAGAAAAATACAAACGACTTATGAATATCCAGAAAGGAAAGCAGAAAACAAATGACATGGGAGTACAGTTTATAAAATACCCAGCACATCGCGAATCAAGGATGGATCCCCCAGAAACTTCTTGGTCTCAAGATGAGGAGGCTCCCCCCAAATATCCTCTAAAGCAGCGACAAAGGCCTGCTCGACCTCATCTAACATCTCCCAGGTATACCTAGACACAACTACATTCTTCTGCCACTCTAAAGGAAAACGAGGCTCGCCATTCTCATCCAGGAAGAAAGGACGAGCTACTTCAATAGCTCGGATCTTGAAAAAATAATTCTTAAAATCGTGGAAAGACTCATCATACATGGAGAAGACTTTATGTCCCTGGGCCGACCTAAAAGAAATCCAAGAAGCTTTCTTTTTAGTAGTCCCAGGCTTGGTCAACACAAAGAGATACAGAAAAAGCGTTAAAGAGGGTTTAACGCCAAACTCATGACAAACCATCTGAAAAATCTTGATAAAACCCCAAGAATTCGGATGAAGCTGAGATGGGGCCACATTGCAAGAGCACAACAAGTCAGTCTCAAAGGAAGTAAAAGGAAGGTAATATCCATCTGGCTAAAGAAGAATTCGTATGCATAAAAGAAAGGACGCTCTCCCTGGATCGAAGTAGGAAAACAGACCCTGTCATCAGAATCGGGTTCCACCAACTCATAGTTGCATTCCTGATTCTCACTACTATAGATCCGATGGTGTTTTCTAAGCTCTGTGTAGAATTTTGCATTGGGATACACACAGCAACACCAGGGAGTCCAACCACTCGGACATCCCCTCAGGTACCTTAGAGGATGCCTCGACAATATTTTTGCGAGATGACATGGCCAACTAATCCTACAAAGAAAAGGAAACGGGTTACTAACCCAAAAAGCAAGTTCGGACAAAAAGGAAGCAACTTGAACAAATGCAACCTTAAGCACACAAAAACAGTAAAAGGAAAACCCCAAGACGCACACCAGGGTCCAGGGGCATCCTTTGGAGGCAATGACAGAGTGAAGTCCCAGAAAAAGCTACAAAGATAAAACCCTCTTTCAAACAAAACAAGCGTTCCGAGAAGAAAAAGGCGAAAAGTCAGAAGAAAGTCATCAAAAACCATAATCTCTATCGAAGAACAATCATCAACCAGTATAGCAAAATCATCAATGAAGCAAACAAGTTATCAAAGGAGCAACCCTTTTCGAAATAGCAATACGAAAATCAACCCTAAAAAGAAGCCAGAATCAGGAAAATCACCCAAAGCATACATAAGAACGAAAGAAGACCAGGAAACAGGCATCACAGCAATAAACCAAGTACAGAAACTAAGGAAAAGGTTCAAAACTTTCCAACATACAAAATCAGAGCATCATCAAAAGAATCAAAAACAGAACCAACCTGGAAGAAGGAGGAAAGCTTTGAAGGGAAAAGCTGAAGAGCAGAGCAGCAAGGATTGACCGCGAAGCAGAAGCACCAGCGAATGCCAAAACGTGACACGAAGAAAATAAGAAATGCAGAACAGGAAACGGCAAAAAAGAAGGGAAGTTACGGGAAAAGGAAAACTGTCTCTTGGATACAAAATTTGAAATAAAGAAAACCAAGAGAAAATAGGGGCATTAAAAACCAATTAATGAGGGCATTTAAACCCTCGCACATTCCCAGGGCAAGGACGCTAATACAAAAGCGCGCGCTCTAAGAGGAAGCGAAATGTTCCACATTCAAAGGAACTCTGCAAAGATGAAGTCGACAAAATGCTCGAGTTCGGCTCCATCCGAGAAGGTTCGAAGTCCTAAAAACTAAAGACTCTACCTCCAAAGGAAGACCGAGCTCGAGCAGGGGCACTATTCATACCCGGGGCCGAGTTGTCCGACCCGGGATGTTCTACAGATAAAGTGACCGACCTGTTCAGGTCAGGACAAACCGACTTCTTCTCAAAGAGCTCGGCCAAATCACGGGAAAGCCCAAAAAAGGGGCCCAAATAGAGGAACACGTCCCAAATCCTAAGGTAGCCCAAGCCTACAGAGAGAAGGACGGTTCCCTTGAAGATAAGATAAAGATAAGATAAGATAAAGATAAGATAAGATAACTAACTTATCTTATCTAAGAAGGTCATTCTACGCCATTATAAATACACTGGAGCACCCAGGTATAACTCATACTCTGATTCTACTCAATACCTGCTTAATACCCTTGCTAACTTAAGCATCGGAGTCCCTTACAAGTACACCCACCCTCCGGAGACGAAGGAATCAGCACTTCCATCAAGTTCTATAAATCGGATACCTCCGTTCCGACCAGTACAGAAGATCTCGTCCGAGACCGACCTACAGTTTCAGGTAACCCCCGGAACAGAAGGTAATTTTGTTTCCAATTCGATTTTTTTTTTCAAATTTTCATGTTTTAATTCATAATTTTGAATGGCTATCTTTTTCATCCCTTTTAAATTTTAAAATCTTATCTTTTTCATATCATCTTTCATCAATCATATCTTTCTATCTTATCTTTTTCATTTTTCTTTTAATGTTTTCGAAAATTTTAAAACTAATTTTTCAAAAATCCTTTTTCTTAATTTTATTTAATATTTACGAAAATCCTTGCTAACAATTAATGTTTTGATTCAAAAATTTCAAGTTTGTTACTTTCTTGTTAAGAAATGTTCAATCTTTAAATTCTAGAATCATACCTTTAAGTTTCTTATTAGTCAAGTCATCAACTTTAATTTTAAAAATCAAATCTTTTTAATTTCTTTTTCAATTCTTTTTTTCAAAATAAATTTCAATGATGTCTTTTTAAAATTTTAATTTCAAAATCTTTTTTTCTAACTTCTTGTCTTTTCAAAATTTATTTTCAAATCTTTTCAACTAGCTACTTGACTTGTTTGTTTTAATTTAAAAAAAAAGAAGTTTACTATTTCTTATCTTTTTCAGAACCACCTAACTATTTCTTTCACTTCTAATTTTCAAAAATCACCCACCACTTTTTCAAAATTCTTTTTAATTAACTAATTGTTTTAAATTCTAATTTTATTTTATTTCTTTTAATATTTTCAAAACTAACTTAATTAATTAAATAAAAATAAAAATATTTTTCTTTTCCCTCTTTTAAAATTCGAATACTCTTTCTCTCTCTCTCATCTCTTTCTATTTATTTTCTAATACTTCTCTTCTACTCATAATTTGAACCCCTCTCTCTTCTCTCTGTTTAAATTGCTCATCTCCTCTTTCTTCTATTCTTCTATTCTTCTATTCTTATACTCACATAAAGGAATCTCTATACTGTGACATAGAGGATTCCACTACTCCCTTTGTTCTCAACTTTTTCATATGAGTAGGAACGAGGATAAGGACATTCTTTTTTAAGCTGATCCTGAACCTGAAAGGACCCTGAAGAGGAAGCTAAAGCACAACACTCTTGAGAGGATCTTACAGAAAATCTCGAAAAAGAAGCAGACATGGCAGCCGAACCCAACAACAATGCTAGAGATGCGAGGAAGATACTTGGTGACTGGTAGCACGAAATTGTGAACAATACTTTTCACAACTCTCATAATCCCCGGTCATGAACCCCAAAAACTTGGTGTTCAATACCATGGCATTACACAACTTCGCACAACTAACCAGCAAGTGCACTGGGTCGTCCAAGTAATAAACCTTACGCGAGTAAGGGTCGATCCCACGGAGATTGTTAGTATGAAGCAAGCTATGGTCATCTTGTAAATCTTAGTCAGGCAAACTCAAATGGATATAGTGATGAACGAAATAAACATAAAGATAAAGATAGAGGTACTTATGTAATTCATTGGTAGGAACTTCAGATAAGTGCATGAAGATGCCTTCCCTTCCGTCTCTCTGCTTTCCTACTGTCTTCATCCAATCCTTCTTACTCCTTTCCATGGCAAGCTCATGTAGGGTTTCACCGTTGTCAGTGGCTACCTCCCATCCTCTCAGTGAAAACGTTGCCTATGCTCTGTCACAGCATGGATAATCATCTGTCGGTTCTCCGTCAGGCCGGAATAGAATCCAGCGATTCTTTTGCGTCTGTCACTAACGCCCTGCCTGCTAGGAGTTTGAAGCACGTCACAGTCATTCAATCATTGAATCCTACTCAGAATACCACAGACAAGGTTAGACCTTCCGGATTCTCTTGAATGCCGCCATCAGTTCTAGCCTATACCACGAAGACTCTGATCTCACGGAATGGTTGGCTCGGTTGTCAGGCGAGCACTCGGTTGTCAGGCGATCAACCATGCATCGTGCAATCAGGAATCCAAGAGATATTCACCCAATCGAAGGTAGAACAGAGGTGGTTGTCAGTCACATGTTCATAGGTGAGAATGATGATGAGTGTGACGGATCATCACATTCATCAAGTTGAAGAACAAGTGATATCTTAGAACAGGAACAAGCGGAATTGAATAGAAGAACAATAGTAATTGCATTAATACTCGAGGTACAGCAGAGCTCCACACCTTAATCTATGGTGTGTAGAAACTCCACCGTTGAGAATACATAAGAACAAGGTCTAGGCATGGCCGTGAGGCCAGCCTCCCAATGATCTAAGAACTAGACGTCCCAAGATGAAAATACAATAGTAAAAGGTCATACTTATAGAAAACTAGTAGCCTAAGGTTTACAGAGATGAGTAAATGACATAAAAATCCACTTCCGGGCCCACTTGGTGTGTGCTTGGGCTGAGCAATGAAGCATTTTCGTGTAGAGTCTCTTCTTGGAGTTAAACGCCAGCTTTAGTGCCAGTTTGGGCGTTTAACTCCCATTTTGGTGCCAGTTCCGGCGTTTAACGCTGGAATTCCTGAGGGTGACTTTGAACGCCGGTTTGGGCCATCAAATCTTGGGCAAAGTATGGACTATCATATATTGCTGGAAAGCCCAGGATGTCTACTTTCCAACGCCGTTGAGAGCGCGCCAATTGGGCTTCTGTAGCTTCAGAAAATCCACTTCGAGTGCAGGGAGGTCAGAATCCAACAGCATCTGCAGTCCTTTTCAGTCTCTGAATCAGATTTTTGCTCAGGTCCCTCAATTTCAGCCAGAAAATACCTGAAATCACAGAAAAACACACAAACTCATAGTAAAGTCCAGAAAAGTGAATTTTAACTAAAAACTAATAAAAATATACTAAAAACTAACTATATCATACCAAAAACATACTAAAAACAATGCCAAAAAGCGTACAAATTATCCGCTCATCACAACACCAAACTTAAATTGTTGCTTGTCCTCAAGCAACTGTAAATCAAATAAGATAAAAAGAAGAGAATATGCAATGAATCCCAAAAACATCTGTGAAGATCAGTATTAATTAGATGAGCGGGGCTTTTAGCTTTTTGCCTCTGAATAGTTTTGGCATCTCACTCTATCCTTTGAAATTCAGAATGATTGGCTTCTTTAGGAACTTAGAATCCAGATAGTGTTATTGATTCTCCTAGTAGAGTATGATGATTCTTGAACATAGCTATTTATTGAGTCTTGGCTGTGGCCCAAAGCACTCTGTCTTCCAGTATTACCACCGGATACATATATGCCACAGACACATAATTGGGTGAACCTTTTCAGATTGTGACTCAGCTTTGCTAGAGTCCCCAACTAGAGGTGTCCAGGGTTCTTAAGCACACTCTTATTGCCTTGGATCACAACTTTATTTTTTTTCTTTTTCTTTCTTTCTTCTCTTTTTTTTTTATTTTATTTTTTTTTCGTTTTTTTTTGAATATTCATTGCTTTTTCTTGCTTCAAGAATCATTTTAATGATTTTTCAGATCCTCAGTAACATGTCTCCTTTTTCATGATTCTTTCAAGAGCCAACATTCATGAACCACAAATTCAAGATACATATGCACTGTTTAAGCATACATTCAGAAGGCAAAAGTAATGCCACCACATCACAATAATTAAACTGTTATAAAATTCAAAATTCATGTAATTCTCTTTCTTTTTCAATTAAGCACGTTTTTATTCAAGAAAGGTGATGGATTCATAGGACATTCATAACTTTAAGGCATAGACACTAAGACACTAATGATCACAAGACACAAACATGGATAAACATAAGCATAAAATTCGAAAAACAGAAGAATAAAGAACAAGGAAATTAAGGAACGGGTCCACCTTAGTGATGGCGGCTCTTTCTTCCTCTTGAAGATCCTATGGAGTGCTTGAGCTCCTCAATGTCTCTTCCTTGTCTTTGTTGCTCCTCTCTCATGATTCTTTGATCTTCTCTAATTTCATGGAGGATGATGGAGTGTTCTTGATGCTCCACCCTTAGTTGTCCCATGTTGGAACTTAATTCTCCTAGGGAGGTGTTTAGTTGCTCCCAATAGTTTTGTGGAGGAAAGTGCATCCCTTGAGGAATCTCAGGGATTTCATGATGAGTAGGGTCTCTTGTGTGCTCCATCCTCTTCTTAGTGATGGGCTTGTCCTCATCAATGGGGATGTCTCCCTCTATGTCAACTCCAACTGAATAACAGAGGTGACAAATGAGATGAGGGAAGGCTAACCTTGCTAAGGTAGAGGACTTGTCCGCCACCTTATAGAGTTCTTGGGCTATAACCTCATGAACTTCTATTTCTTCTCCAATCATGATGCTATGGATCATGATAGCCCGGTCTATGGTAACTTCGGACCGGTTGCTAGTGGGAATGATTGAGCGTTGGATGAACTCCAACCATCCTCTAGCCACGGGTTTGAGGTCATGCCTTCTCAATTGAACCGGCTTTCCTCTTGAATCTCTCTTCCATTGGGCGCCCTCTTCACATATGACTGTGAGGACTTGGTCCAACCTTTGATCAAAGTTGACCCTTCTAGTGTAAGGATGTTCATCTCCTTGCATCATAGGCAAGTTGAACGCCACCCTCACACTTTCCGGACTAAAATCCAAGTATTTCCCCCGAACCATAGTAAGATAATTCTTTGGATTCGGGTTCACACTTTGGTCATGGTTCTTGGTGATCCATGCATTGGCATAGAACTCTTGAACCATCAAGATTCCGACTTGTTGAATGGGGTTGGTAAGAACTTCCCAACCTCTTCTTCGGATCTCATGTCGGATCTCCGGATATTCACCCTTTTTGAGTGAAAAAGGGACCTCGGGGATCACCTTCTTCAAGGCCACAACTTCATAGAAATGGTCTTGATGCACCCTTGAGATGAATCTCTCCATCTCCCATGACTTGGAGGTGGAAGCTTTTGCCTTCCCTTTCCTCTTTCTAGAGGTTTCTCCGGCCTTGGATGCCATAAATGGTTATGGAAAAACAAAAAGCAATGCTTTTACCACACCAAACTTAAAATGTTTGCTCGTCCTCGAGCAAAAGAAGAAAGAAGAGAGTAGAAGAAGAAGAAATGAGGGGAAAGGGAATGGCTTTAATTTTCGGCCAAGAAGGGGAGAAGTGGTATGTATGTTGTGTGAAAATGAAGGAGTGAAGGAGGGTTTATATAGGAGAGGGGGAGGGAAGGGTTCGGCCATTTGAGGGTGGGTTTGGGAGGGAAAGTGGTTTGAATTTGAATGGTGAGGTAGGTGGGGTTTTATGAAGGATGGATGTGAGTGGTGAAGAGAAAGATGGGATTTGATAGGTGAAGGGTTTTTTTGGGGAAGAGGTGTTGAGGTGATTGGTGAATGGGTGAAGAAGAGAGAGAGTGGTAGGGTAGGTGGGGATCCTGTGGGGTCCACAGATCCTGAGGTGTCAAGGAAAAGTCATCCCTGCACCAAATAGCAAGAAAAAACACGTTTTTAGCCTTTTCTGGCGTTAAACGCCGGGCTGGTGCCCATTTCTGGCGTTTAACGCCAGCTTCTTGCCCATTTCTGGCGTTTAACGCCAGTCTGGTGCCCCTTTCTGGTGTTAAACGCCCAGAATGGTGCCAGACTGGGCGTTAAACGCCCAACAGCTAACCTCACTGGCGTTTAAACGCCAGTGGGTGCGTCCTCCAGGGTGTGCTGTTTTTCTTCCTGTTTTTCATTCTGTTTTTGCTTTTTTCATTGATTTTGTGATTTCTCATGATCATCAACCTACAAAAAGGAGAAAATAACAAAATAAAATAGATAAAATATAACATTGGGTTGCCTCCCAACAAACGCTTCTTTAATGTCAGTAGCTTGACAGAGGACTCTCATGGAGCCTCACAGATACTCAGAGCCATGTTGGAACCTCCCAACACCAAACTTAGAGTTTGAATGTGGGGGTTCAACACCAAACTTAGAAGTTGGTTGTGGCCTCCCAACACCAAACTTAGAGTTTGACTGTGGGGGCTCTGTTTGGCTCTGTTTTGAGAGAAGCTCTTCATGCTTCCTCTCCATGATGACAGAGGGATATCCTTGAGCCTTAAACACCAAGGATTCTTCATTCACTTGAATGATCAACTCTCCTCTATCAACATCAATCACAGCCTTTGCTGTGGCTAGGAAGGGTCTGCCAAGGATGATGGATTCATCCATGCACTTCCCAGTCTCTAGGACTATGAAATCAGTAGGGATGTAATGGTCTTCAACTTTAACTAGAACATCCTCTACAAGTCCATGGGCTTGTTTTCTTGAATTGTCTGCCATCTCTAGTGAGATTTTTGCAGCTTGCATCTCAGAGATCCCTAACTTCTCCATTACAGAGAGAGGCATGAGGTTTACACTTGACCCTAAGTCACACAAGGCCTTCTTGAAGGTCATGGTGCCTATGGTACAAGGTATTGAAAACTTCCCAGGATCTTGTCTCTTTTGAGGCAGTTTCTGCCTAGACAAGTTATCCAGTTCCTTGGTGAGCAAAGGAGGTTCATCCTCCCAAGTCTCATTTCCAAACAACTTGTCATTCAGCTTCATGATTGCTCCAAGGTATTTAGCAACTTGCTCCTCAGTGACATACTCATCCTCTTCAGAGGAAGAATACTCATCAGAGCTCATGAATGGCAGAAGTAAGTCCAATGGAATCTCTATGGTCTCAGTTTGAGCCTCAGATTCCCATGGTTCCTCATTGGGGAACTCATTGGAGGCCAGTGGACGTCCACTGAGGCCTTCCTCAGTGGCGTTCACTGCCTCTTCTTCCTCCCAAAATTCGGCCATGTTGATGGCCTTGCACTCTCCTTTTGGATTTTCTTCTGTATTGCTTGGAAGAGTACTAGGAGGGAGTTCAGTAATTTTCTTGCTCAGCTGACCCACTTGTCCTTCCAAGTTTCTAATGGAAGACCTAGTTTCAGTCATGAAACTTTGAGTGGTTTTGATTAGATCAGAGACCATGGTTGCTAAGTCAGAGGTATTCTGCTTAGAACTCTCTGTCTGTTGCTGAGAAGATGATGGAAAAGGCTTGCTATTGCTAAACCTGTTTCTTCCACCATTATTATTGTTGAAACCTTGTTGGGGTCTCTGTTGATCCTTCCATGAAAAATTTGGATGATTTCTCCATGAAGGATTATAGGTGTTTCCATAGGGTTCTCCCATGTAATTCACCTCTTCCATTGAAGGGTTCTCAGGATCATAAGCTTCTTCCTCAGATGAAGCTTCCTTAGTACTGCTTGGTGCATTTTGCATTCCAGACAGACTTTGAGAAATCATATTGACTTGTTGGGTCAATATTTTGTTCTGAGCCAATATGGCATTCAGAGTGTCAATCTCAAGAACTCCTTTCTTCTGACTAGTCCCATTGTTCACAGGATTCCTTTCAGAAGTGTACATGAATTGGTTATTTGCAACCATTTCAATCAGTTCTTGAGCTTCAGTAGGCGTCTTCTTCAGATGAAGAGATCCTCCTGCAGAGCTATCCAAAGAAATCTTGGACAGTTCAGAGAGACCATCATAGAAAACACCTATGATGTTCCATTCAGAAAGCATGTCAGAAGGACACTTTCTAATTAATTGTTTGTATCTTTCCCAAGCTTCATAGAGGGATTCTCCTTCCTTCTGTCTGAAGGTTTGGACTTCCACTCTAAGCTTACTCAATTTTTGAGGTGGAAAGAACCTTGCCAAGAAGGCATTGACTAGCTTTTCCCAAGAGTCCAGGCTTTCTTTAGGTTGAGAGTCCAACCATGTCCTAGCTCTGTCTCTTACAGCAAAAGGGAATAGCATAAGTCTATAGACCTCAGGGTCAACCCCATTAGTCTGGACTGTGTCACAGATTTGCAAGAACTCAGCTAAAAACTGGTGAGGATCTTCCAATGGAAGTCCATGGAACTTGCAATTCTGTTGCATTAGAGAAACTAGTTGAGGCTTAAGCTCAAAGTTGTTTGCTCTAATGGCAGGGATAGAGAAGCATCTCCCATAGAAGTCGGGAGTAGGTGCAGTAAAGTCACCCAGCACCTTCCTTGCATTGTTGGCATTGTTGTTTTCGGCTGCCATGTGTTCTTTTTCTTTGAAGAATTCGGTCAGGTCCTCTAAAGAGAGTTGTGCTTTGGCTTCTCTTAGCTTTCTCTTCAAGGTCCTTTCAGGTTCAGGATCAGCTTCAACAAGAATGCCTTTGTCTTTGCTCCTGCTCATATGAAAGAGAAGAGAACAAGAAAATGTGGAATCCTCTATGTCACAGTATAGAGATTCCTTGAAGTGTCAGAGGAAAAGAAGAGTAGAAGACAGAAGTAGAAAATTCGAACTTATCAAAGGAGATGGAGTTCGAATTTTGCATTAAGGGATAGTGTTAGTCCATAAATAGAAGGATGTGAGAAGGAGAGAAGTGATTTTCGAAAATTAAGTGAAAAATTTTGAAAATATTTTTGAAAAACATTACTTATTTTTCGAAAATGAAAGTGGGAAAAAAAATAAAGTGATTTTTGAAAAAGATTTTGAAATTAGAAATCAAAGAGATTTGATTGAAAATTATTTTGAAAAAGATGTGGTTAAGAAGATATGATTGGTTTTAAAAAGATGTGATTGAGAAGATATGATTTGAAAAACATTTTAAAAAGATTTGATTTTGAAAATTAAAAACTTGACTAACAAGAAAAGATATGATTCAAACATTAAACCTTTCTCAACAGAAAAGGCAACATACTTGAAATGTTGAATCAAATCATCAATTGATAGCAAGTATTTTTAAAAATAGAAAGAAATCAATTTTGAAAACATATGATTGAAAAGATATGATTTGAAAAAGATTTGATTTTGAAAAACTTTGAAAAACTGAAAAAAAATTGCATTGAAAAACAGAATCTTCCCCCTTGTGCCATCCTGGCGTTAAACGCCCAGAATGGTGCACATTCTGGCATTTAACGCCCAAAACTATACCTTTTTGGGCGTTAAACGCCCAACCAGGTACCCTGGCTGGCGTTTAAACGCTAGTCTGTCCTTCTTCACTGGGCGTTTTGAACGCCCAGCTTTTTCTGTATAATTCCTCTGCTGTATGTTCTGAATCTTCAACTCTCTGTATTATTGACTTGAGAAGACACAAATTAAAAAAATATTTTTGGATTTTTAATAATGAGGAAAAATCAAAATGCAACAAGAATCAAATAACAATGCATGCAAGACACCAAACTTAGCAGTTTGTATACTACTGACACTAGTGAGAATGCACATGAGACACACAAACACTCAAGTCAAGAGAATTCAAAGATCAGAGTAAGAAATCATCAAGAATTACTTGAAGATCACTAAGACACATGAATGAATGCATGCAATTGACACCAAACTTAAGATGAGACACTAGACTCAAACAAGAAACATACAACATTTTTTTTGGATTTTATGATTTTGTAAATTTTTTTTGTGATTTTCGAAAATTAAGTGGAAAAAGAAGATAAAGGTATCAAAATTCTTAATGAGAATTCCAGGAATCATGCAATGTTAGTCTAAAGCTTCAGTCTAAAGAAATTAGACATGGCTAGCCAGGCTTCAGCAGAACATTGCATTCAAGAGCTAAATTGATGAAGATCAATCAGCTTTGGTGATGATAAGAACATCACCTTGAAACACTAGAATTCATTCTTAAGAACTCTGAAGAAAAAATACCTAATCTAAGCAACAAGATGAACCGTCAGTTGTCCAAACTGAACAATCCCCGGCAACGGCGCCAAAAACTTGGTAGCGCGAAATTGTGAACAATACTTTTCACAACTCTCATAATCCCCGGTCATGAACCCCAAAAACTTGGTGTTCAATACCATGGCATTACACAACTTCGCACAACTAACCAGCAAGTGCACTGGGTCGTCCAAGTAATAAACCTTACGCGAGTAAGGGTCGATCCCACGGAGATTGTTAGAATGAAGCAAGCTATGGTCATCTTGTAAATCTTAGTCAGGCAAACTCAAATGGATATAGTGATGAACGAAATAAACATAAAGATAAAGATAGAGGTACTTATGTAATTCATTGGTAGGAACTTCAGATAAGTGCATGAAGATGCCTTCCCTTCCGTCTCTCTGCTTTCCTACTGTCTTCATCCAATCCTTCTTACTCCTTTCCATGGCAAGCTCATGTAGGGTTTCACCGTTGTCAGTGGCTACCTCCCATCCTCTCAGTGAAAACGTTGCCTATGCTCTGTCACAGCATGGATAATCATCTGTCGGTTCTCTGTCAGGCCGGAATAGAATCCAGCGATTCTTTTGCGTCTGTCACTAACGCCCCGCCTGCTAGGAGTTTGAAGCACGTCACAGTCATTCAATCATTGAATCCTACTCAGAATACCACAGACAAGGTTAGACCTTCCGGATTCTCTTGAATGCCGCCATCAGTTCTAGCCTATACCACGAAGACTCTGATCTCACGGAATGGTTGGCTCGGTTGTCAGGCGATCAACCATGCATCGTGCAATCAGGAATCCAAGAGATATTCACCCAATCGAAGGTAGAACAGAGGTGGTTGTCAGTCACATGTTCATAGGTGAGAATGATGATGAGTGTGACGGATCATCACATTCATCAAGTTGAAGAACAAGTGATATCTTAGAACAGGAACAAGCGGAATTGAATAGAAGAACAATAGTAATTGCATTAATACTCGAGGTACAGCAGAGCTCCACACCTTAATCTATGGTGTGTAGAAACTCCACCGTTGAGAATACATAAGAACAAGGTCTAGGCATGGCCGTGAGGCCAGCCTCCCAATGATCTAAGAACTAGACGTCCCAAGATGAAAATACAATAGTAAAAGGTCCTACTTATAGAAAACTAGTAGCCTAAGGTTTACAGAGATGAGTAAATGACATAAAAATTCACTTCCGGGCCCACTTGGTGTGTGCTTGGGCTGAGCGATGAAGCATTTTCGTGTAGAGACTCTTCTTGGAGTTAAACGCCAGCTTTAGTGCCAGTTTGGGCGTTTAACTCCCATTTTGGTGCCAGTTCCGGCGTTTAACGCTGGAATTCCTGAGGGTGACTTTGAACGCCGGTTTGGGCCATCAAATCTTGGGCAAAGTATGGACTATCATATATTGCTGGAAAGCCCAGGATGTCTACTTTCCAACGCCGTTGGGAGCGCGCCAATTGGGCTTCTGTAGCTCCAGAAAATCCACTTCGAGTGCAAGGAGGTCAGAATCCAACAGCATCTGCAGTCCTTTTCAGTCTCTGAATCAGATTTTTGCTCAGGTCCCTCAATTTCAGCCAGAAAATACCTGAAATCACAGAAAAACACACAAACTCATAGTAAAGTCCAGAAAAGTGAATTTTAACTAAAAACTAATAAAAATATACTAAAAACCAACTATATCATACCAAAAACATACTAAAAACAATGCCAAAAAGCGTACAAATTATCCGCTCATCCGTGACTATACTACATCAACTTCCAACTTCTATGGAAGAAGCATCTCAATTCCTGCCATTGGAGCAAACAACGTTGAGCTTAAGCCTCAATTAGTTTCTCTAATGCAGCAGAATTGCAAGTTTCATGGACTTCTATTGGAAGATCCTCATCAATTCTTAGCTGAATCCTTGCAGATCTGTGATACTGTTAAGACCAATGGAGTTGATCCTGAGGTCTACAGACTTATGCTTTTCCCCTTTGTTGTAAGCGACAGAGCTAGGATATGGTTGGACTCACAACTAGAGAAAGCCTGAACTCTTGGGATAAGTTGGTCACTGCTTTCTTAGCCAAGTTCTTTCCACCTCAAAAGCTAAGCAAGCTTAGGGTGGACGTCCAAACATTCAGACAGAAAGAAGGTGAATCCCTCTATGAAGCTTGGGAAAGATACAAGCAATTAATTAGAAGGTGTCTGGTGCACGAAATTGTGATCATCAATGGCGCCATTAACATGGTACACACAATTTCAATCTCAACTCTTTATCACAACTTCGCACAACTAACCAGCAAGTGCACTGGGTCGTCCAAGTAATAAACCTTACGCGAGTAAGGGTCGATCCCATGGAGATTGTTGGTATGAAGCAAGCTATGGTCATCTTGTAAATCTCAGTCAGGCAGATTCAAATGGTTATAGATGATTTATGAATAAAGCATAAAATAAAGATAGAGATACTTATGTAATTCATTGGTGAGAATTTCAGATAAGTGTATGGAGATGCTTTGTCCCTTCCGTCTCTCTGCTTTCCTACTGTCTTCATCCAATCCTTCTTACTCCTTTCCATGGCAAGCTGTATGTTGGGCATCACCGTTGTCAATGGCTACAGTCCCGTCCTCTCAGTGAAAATGTTCAACACGCTCTGTCATAGCACGGCTAATCATCTGTCAGTTCTCAATCAAGTTGGAATAGAATCCAGTGATTCTTTTGCGTCTGTCACTAACGCCCAGCCTTCAGGAGTTTGAAGCTCGTCACAGTCATTCAATCCTTGAATCCTACTCAGAATACCACAGACAAGGTTTAGACCTTCCAGATTCTCTTGAATGCCGCCATCAATTCTAGCTTATACCACGAAGATTCTGATTAAGGAATCCAAGAGATAAACATTCAAGCCTTGTTTGCTTGTAGAACGGAAGTGGTTGTCAGGCACGCGTTCATAGGTGAGAATGATGATGAGCGTCACATAATCATCACATTCATCATGTTCTTGGGTGCAAATGAATATCTTAGAACAAGAATAAGCCGAATTGAATAGAAGAACAATAGTAATTGCATTAATACTCGAGGTACAGCAGAGCTCCACTCCTTAATCTATGGTGTGTAGAAACTCCACCGTTGAAAATACATAAGAACAAGGTCTAGGCATGGCCGAGAGGCCAGCCCCCATAATCTAAGAACTAGACGTCCAAAGATGATCTAAAGATCTAAAGTGATCAAAAGATGAAAATACAATAGTAAAAGGTCCTATTTGTAGAGAACTAGTAGCTTAGGGTTTACAAAGATGAGTAAATTACATAAAAATCCACTTCTGGACCCACTTGGTGTGTGTTTGGGCTGAGCATTGAATCTTCTATGTGTAGAGACTTTTCTTGGAGTTAAACGCCAGCTTTTGTGCCAGTTTGGGCGTTTAACTCCCATTCTTGTGCCAGTTCCGGCGTTTTATGCCAGAATTCTTGAGCTGACTTGGAACGCCTGTTTGGGCCATCAAATCTCAGAAAACGTATGGACTATTATACATTGCTGGAAAGCCCAGGATGTCTACTTTCCAACACAATTGAGAGCGCGCCAATTAGGCTTCTGTAGCTTCAGAAAATCCACTTCGAGTTCAGGGAGGTTAGAATCCAACAGCATCTGCAGTCCTTTTTAGCCTCTGAATCATATTTTTGCTCAGGTCCCTCAATTTCAGCCAGAAAATACCTGAAATCACAGAAAAACACACAAACTCATAGTAAAGTCCAGAAAAGTGAATTTTAAATATAAACTAATAAAAATATAATAAAAACTAACAAAAACATACTAAAAACATACTAAAAATAATGCCAAAAAGCGTATAAATTATCCGCTCATCAGTGTCCTTCTGACATGCTTTCAGAATGGAGCATCTTGGATATATTCTATGATGGTCTGTCTGAATTGTCCAAGATGTCATTGGACCACTCTTCTGGTGGATCTCTTCATCTGAAGAGAACCCCTACAGAAGCTCAGGAACTTATTGAAGTAGTTGCAAATAACCAGTTCATGTACACTTCTGAAAGAAATCCTGTGAGTAATGGGATAACTCAGAAGAAAGAAGTTCTTGAGGTTGATACTCTGAATGCCATATTAGGTCAGAATAAAATATTAACTCAGCAAGTCAATAGGATTTCTCAAAATCTGACTGGATTGCAAGCTGCATCCGGCAGTACTAAAGAAGTCTCCTCTAAAGGAGAAGCTTATGACCCTGAGAATCCTGCAATGGAAGAGGTGAATTACATGTGAGAATCCTATGAAAATACCTATAATCTTTCATGGAGAAATCATTTAAATTTCTCATGGAAGGATCAACAGAAGCCTCAACAAGGCTTCAATAATAATAATGGTGGGAGAAATAGGTTTGGCAATAGCAAGCCTTTTCCACCATCTTCTCAGCAACAGACAGAGAATTATGAGCAGAGCCCCTCTGGCTTAGCAAACATAGTCTCTAATCTATCTAAGGCCACTCTCAGTTTTATGTTTGAAACAAGGTCCTCTATTAGAAATTTGGAGGCACAAGTGGGTCAGTTGAGTAAAAGAGTTACTGAAACCCCTCTTAGTACTCTCCCAAGCAATATAGAAGAGAATCCAAAGAGAGAGTGCAAGGCCATCAATATAACCAAAATGGCCGAACCTATAGAGGAGGAACAGACAGTGATTTTCAGTGAGGAAGACCTTAATGGACGCCCACTAGCCAATAAGAAAGTCCCTAATGAGGAACCAAAGGAATCTGGGACTCATATAGAGACCATAGAGATTCCACTAAACTTCCTATTACCATTCATGAGCTATAATGAGTATTCTTCCTCTGAAGAAGATGAAGATATTGTTGAAGAGGAAGTTGCTCAATACCTAGGAGCAATCATGAAGCTGAATGCCAAGTCATTTGGTAATGTGACTTGGGAGGATGAACCTTTATTGCTCATCCGTGCACTGAATACCTTAGTTCAGCAGAAATTACCTCAGAAGAAACCGGATCCCGGAAGGTTCTTAATACCTTGTACCACAGGCACCATGACATTTGAGAAGGCTCTGTGTGACCTGGGGTCAGGTATAAACCTCATGCCACTCTTTGTAATGGAGAAACTAGGGATATTTGAGGTACAAGCTGCAAGAATCTCACTAGAGATGGCAGACAAATCAATGAAACAGGCTTATGGACTTGTAGAGGATGTCCTAGTGAAGGTTGAAGGCCTTTACATCCCTGCTGACTTCATAATCCTAGACACTGGAAAGGATGAGGATGAATCCATCATCCTTGGAAGACCCTTCCTAGCCACAACAAAGGCTGTGATTGATGTGGACAGTGGAGAGTTAGTCCTTCAATTGAATAAGGACTACCTTGTGTTTAAGGCTCAAGGATCTTCTTCTGTAAACATGGAGAAGAAGCATGAAAAGCTTCATCTAATTCTCCCCATACAGAGTCAAGCAGAGCCCCCACACTCAAACTCTAAGTTTGGTGTTGGGAGGCCACAATCATGCTCTTAGCATCTATAAAGCTCTGTAAAAGCTTCCTGTCAAGCTATTGACATTAAAGAAGCGCTTATTGGGAGGCAATCCAATCTTATTTATCTATGTTAATTACTTTTTCATTTTATTTTCCATTGTTAGTTTATGCTTTCTTTAGGTTGATGATCATGTGAAGTCACAAAAACAGCTGCAGAATTAAAGCAGAATAAAAAATAGCATAAAAAATAGCACACCCTGGAGGACGGGCTTACTGGCGTTTAAACGCCAGTAAGGATATCAGAATGGGCGTTTAACGCCCAGTCTGGCAGCATTCTGGACGTTAAACGCCAGAATGGACAGACAGACTGGCGTTTAATGCCAGAAAAAGGGTGTCTGGTGTCTGGCTGGCGTTAAACGCCAGAAAGGGGGCATCAGCCTGGCGTTTAACGCTAGGAAAGACAGCAGACTGGCGTTTAAACGCTACAAAGGGCTGTCCAGGGGCTTTTATACACCAGAATGGTGCAGGGACCAGAATTCCTTGACACCTCAGGATCTGTGGACCCTACAGGATACCCACCTACCCCAATTATTTCTCTCTCCTCTTCACACCTTTCCATAACACTCTTCCCCAAACACCATTCACCTATCAAGTCCTACCCTCTTCCTCATAATCTCTTCACCATTCACATCCATCCACTATTCCCCAAAAACCATCATAAAACCCCACCTACCTTACCATTCAAATTCAAAACACTTCCCCCCCAAACCCAACCCTTCTTACATGAATTCCCTCTTTCTTACCCTATATATACCCCTCTTTACCACCTTCATTTTCACACATCATAACCACCTAAAACCCCCTAGGCCGAACCATTCACTCACATCCATCTCCTCCATCTCTTCTTCCTCTAATCCTTTCTTTCTTCTTTTGCTCGAGGATGAGAAAACCTTTTAAGTTTGGTATGGAAAAAAGCTCTGCTTTTTGTTTTTCCATAACCATTAATGGCACCTAAGGCCGGAGAAATCTTTAGGAAGAGGAAAGGGAAGGCAGTTACTTCCAACTCTGAGTCATGGGAGATGAATAGATTCATCTCAAAAAGCCCATCACTAGAAAGAGGATGGAGCAAACAAGAGAGCCCACTCATGGACCTCAACAAGAGCATGAGGAAATCCCCATCAAGAAATTTCTGAGATGCCTTAAGGGATGCATTTCCCTCCACACAACTATTGGGAGCAACTCAACACCTCTTTAGGAGAATTGAGTTCTAACATGGAGCAACTAAGAGTGGAGCACCAAGAGCACTCCATCATCCTCCATGAAATCAGAGAGGACCAAAAGGCCATGAGAGGGGAGCAACAAAAGCAAGAAAGAGACATAGAGGAGCTCAAGAACTCCATTTGTTCTTCAAGAGGAAGAAGAAGCCACCATCACTAAGGTGGACCCGTTCTTTAGTTTCTTTGTTTATTTTCTTTTTTGTTTTTGGTTTTTATGCTTTATGTTTTGTCTATGTTTGTGTCTTTATTACATGATCATTAGTGTCTAGTGTCTATGTCTTAAAGCTATGAATGTTTCATGAATCTTTCACCTTTCTTAAATGAAAAATGCTTTCTAAAAAAGAAAAAGAAGTACATGAATTTTGAATTCTATCTTGAAAATAGTTTAATTATTTTGATGTGGTGGCAATACTTTTTATTTTCAGAATGAATGCTTGAACGTTGCATATTTTTATAGTGAAGTTTATGGATGTTAAAATTGTTGGCTCTTAAAAGAATAATAAAAAAAGAGAAATGTTATTGATAATCTAAAAAATCATAGAATTGATTCTTGAAGCAAGAAAAAGTAGTGAAAAACACAAAGCTTGCGAAAAAAATGGCCAAAAATAAAGAAAAAGAAAGAAAAAGAAAAAAGTAAGCAGAAAAAGCCAATAGCTCTTTAAACCAAAAGGCAAGAGCAAAAAGCCAATAACCCTTTAAACTAAAAGGCAAGGGTATAAAGGATCCAAGGGTTTGAACATTAATGGATAGGAGGGCCCAAAGGAATAAAATCCTAGCCTAAGCGGCTAATTCAAGCTATCCCTAACCATGTGCTTGGGTCATGTAGGTCCAAGTGAAAAGTTTGGGACTGAGTGGTTAAAGTCGTGATCCAAAGCAAAAGAGTGTGCTTAAGAACTCTGAGCACCTCTAACTGGGGACTCTAGCAAAGCTGAATCACAATCTGAAAAGGTTCACCCAGTTATATGTCTGTGGCATTTATGTATCCGGTGGTAATACTGGAAAACAAAATGCTTAGGGTCACGGCCAAGACTCATAAAGTAGCTTTGTTCAAGAATCAACATGCTAAACTAGGAGAATCAATAACACTATCTGAATTCTGAGTTCCTATAGATGCCAATCATTCTGAACTTCAAAGGATAAAGTGAGATGCCAAAACCGTTAAGAAGCAAAAAGTTACTAGTCCCGCTCATCTAATTGGAACTAAGCTTCATTGATATTTTGAAATTTATTGTATTTTCTCTTCTTTTTATCCTATTTTTTTAGTTTCTTGGGGACAAGCAACAATTTAAGTTTGGTGTTGTGATGAGTGGATAATTTATACGCTTTTTGACATTGTTTTTACATAGTTTTTAGTATGTTTTATTTACTTTTTATTATATGTTTCTTAGTTTTTATGCAAAAATCATATTTATGGACTTTACTATGAGTTTGTGTGTTTTTCTATAATTTCAGGTATTTTTTGGCTGAAATTGAGGGACCTGAGCAAAAATCTGATTCAGAGGCTGAGAAAGGACTGTAGATGCTGTTGGATTCTGACCTCCCTGCACTCAAACGCGTTTTTCTGGAGCTACAGAAGTCAGTTGGGTGCGCTCTTAATTGGGTTGGAAAGCTAACATCCTGGGCATTCCAGCAATATATAATAGTTTGTACTTTGCTCGAGATTGGATTGCCCAAACTGGCGTTCAAACACCAACCAGAGACCATTTTCTGGCGTAAAACGCCCAAACTGGCACCAGAGCTGGAGTTAAAAGCCCAAACTGGCATCCAAGCTGATGCTTAACTCCAGAAAAATCCTATGCACATGAAAAGCTCAATGCTCAACCGAAGCACACACCAAGTGGGCCCCAGAAGTGGATTTCTGCACTATCTGCACTTAGTTACTTATTTTCTGTAATCCCTAGTAACTAGTTTAGTATAAATAGCACTTTTTACTATTGTATTGAGGATTTTGATCCTTTTTTGATCTTTTGATCAACTTTATGTTTGGCTGGCCTCACGGCCATGCCTAGGCTATTTTCTCTTATGTATTTTCCAACGGTGGAGTTTCTACACCTCATAGATTAAGGTGCGGAGCTCTGGTGTTCTTCATGAATTAATGCAAGTACTATTGTTTCTCTTTCAATTCACGCTTACATCTTCTTCAAGATATACTCTCGTACTTAATTTAGTTAAGTCAGAATGAAGGGGTGATCCGTGACAATCACCCACTATCTTTGTTACTCGCTTAGCCAAGATCCGAGTGCCTGACAACCACAAGCGGTCTACATGATGTTCAACATAGTCATTGGACGATAGCCGGAGTATAGTCTCTTGGGTCTCTGATCCACGGACCGAGTCCGTGAGGTTAGAACCTTCGTGGTATATGCTTGAACCAATTAGCAGCATTCCTGAATCCGAAAAGTCTAAACCTTGTCTGTGGTATTTCGAGTAGGATCTGGGATGGGATGACTGTGACGAGCTTTAAACTCACAAATGTTGGGCGCAGTGACAGTGTGCAAAAGGATAGAGAAATCCTATTCCGACACAAGTGAGAATCGACAGATGATTAGCCGTGCGGTAGCTGTGCCTAGTATTTTTCATCCGAGACGAGAAATCCGACAGTTGATTAGCCATACAGAAACCATAGCTGGACCATTTTCACTGAGATGACGGATGGTAGCCATTGACAACGGTGATCCACCAACATACATCTTGCCATGGAAGGGAATACGCATGATTGGATGAAGACAGTAGGAAAGCAGATGTTCAGAAGCAACAAAGCATCTCCAAACGCTTATCTGAAATTCCCACCAATGAATTACATAAGTATCTTTATTTTAATTTACGTTTTATTTATCTTTCAATTATCAAAACTCATAACTGATGCGTGAGCATCTTTCCTATCTTTACCTTGTGAATTTGCATCTAATTTGTTGAGTTTAATAAAGAATTAATTATCTTTTAGCCAATATGGATGCTACTTTGAGTCTTTTGCAATTTTTTTTATTTTAGGCAGCATTCAACTGGATTTGATGGAGCTTCTGCAGCTCAAGAATCAAAAGAGATGATGCGTACGTGTGATTTGGAGCTTTCCATGGCGACGCGTGCGCGTGACTGACGCGTACGCGTGATTTGAAGATTTGCTCAGCGACACATCCGCGTGATTGACGCATCTGCGTGACTCGTCACGCGTACGCGTGATATGTGCCACGTGCAGAAAATGCAAAAAATGATGGAGGTGATTTCTGGGCCCCATTTTAGCACCCAAGTAGACGTAGATCCAGTGAAGCCAAGTGGTCCCCACGTTACAAGACGCGGAGTAGTTAGTTAATTCTGATTTAAATTAAAATTTGATTTTAAAATAGGAAAAGATATTATTTTAATTTTAAAAATTAGATTTTAAATTAATTAGGTATAGTTATAAAAAGGGGAGACTTCTCTTCTATTAGGAGATTCCATTAGGAAATTCTATACAAATTTACATTCCACATTCCATGAATAACTAAACCTCCACTGTTAAGGTTAGGAGCTCTGTCTATTGTATGAATTGATTCATTTTCTCTTTCTAATTTAATTTATGTTTTGATTTATATTTCAAATAATTGTTTTCGTTCTTTATTTTATGAATTTGGTGGAACGGAAGTATGACCCTCTTTCTATTTGAGTTCTTGTAAAACTTGGAAAAGCTCTTTACTTGAACAACAACTTGAAAACATATTATCCTGAATTTCTAATTGTTTGTATTTAACGAGATACGTGACATATAATCTCCTTATTTTTGGATAATTAGGATTCTTGTGGCATATAAACTGGAATTTGATCATCACCTTCTAATTGGAATTAATTGACCAAGGAATTGGTAGTTAATGAATTTTAGAGGAGACTATGAAGGTCTAAGGAATTAGGGTCTAGTCACATATAGTTTGCCATGAATTAAATCTTGCATGATTAAAATAGTTAGTAAGAAAAATCACTCAATCATTAATTTCTCAATATTTTATTCCCAACTTATTTATCTGCCTGTCTTTAATATTCTGAATTTACTGTTAATGCTTTTGAACTTCCAACCACTATTTTCTGCTTGCCTAACTAAGCAAATCACTCAATCATTGTTGCTTGATCCATCAATCCTCGTGGGATCGACCCTTGCTCACGTAAGGTATTACTTGGTACGACTCGGTGCACTTGCCGGTTAGTTTGTGGGTTATAAAATACCGCACCAAGTTTTTGGCGCCGTTGCCGGGGATTGATAGTGATTAACAACTATTAGTTGTTTGATTGCTTAGATTAGGCGTTTTATTTTTAATTTTATTAAAATCTATTTTTTTAAAAAAATTTCGAAAAATATATATATTTATTTATTTATTTATTTTGATTTATTTTATTTAAAAAAAAATTTTTCCTCTTAATTTTTGAAATTAAGTTTGGTGTCCCCGTAGTAATTTTTCTCTAAAAATAAAAAAAATAAAAAAACAAAAAAAAAATTGTTCTGTCTTCTTTGCTTTCCTGTTTACCACATGGTGCCTTTAATTCTTTTTGGTGTTTTGTGCTAAGAAAAATAATGAAGAGAGATCACATGGGTTACTACTCACACCCAAGGAGTGATTCTTATTATTATGGATGGAGGAACGACTCAAATTTTGGTTGGCAAAGTCAAAACTAAAGAAACTTCAGTGCTCCATGTTCCAACTATCAAGAACCACCATCTCCATATTCATACCAAGAGCCACCACCTCTCTATCCATATCAAGAACCATCATCTTTCTACCCATACCAAGAGCCACCATCTCCCTATTCATATCAAGAACCATCATCTCCTTCTTATTCATGTCAAGAGCCACAATCTCCTTATTCATCTCAAATACCATCAGATCTTGAGCTCCTCATGAAAGAATTCCTACATGATATAAAAATGAGTGTTAAAAATGTAGAGAATTATGTGCAGACGATGATCAAGAACCAGAAAGGGGAACAAGCAAATTCCTTCCCAAGAGATACAATGCAAGATCCTATGGAAGAAAGTGAAGAAACTAATCAAAGGAGTTTGTACTCCAGTGAATTAGAGAACTTTCCAGCCTCACATATGGAAGAAGAGGAAGATGCACAACCTCCCATGCCCTTGGTAAGCAATGAAGAAGAGATTGAATTAGAAGAAAGCTACCAAGAGGAAGAGGTTGAAATTTAGGAAGCTTGCAAAAAGGTAGAAGAAGTCAAAGAAGAACACAAGGGAGTGGAGCTTGTAAGACCTCTTCCAAAGCCATCACCATCTAATACAACATTCAAGTGGGTAAAATTCCTATCCTTAACCCTTACTTTCCAACTTGAATATGGGCTACTAGAGACGGATGGTCAACTTAAAGCTCTTTGTGGCATTAAGAGTAAGAGGAAGATGGTTAGTGGCAAGAGTTGTCAAGCAAGGTTCAATATGGTTGCATGCTCCAAATTGAAGTGCAAGGATTGGTGTAGAGCTCAATTGAATGGGTTTAGAAGGTTGTTTGGATGTCTCTGTGAGAATTCATATTGCTTGCCACCCGGTGGGAACAATGGTGATCCACAAGAAGACGGATGTAAAAGCAAGGTTTAGGACCCTGGAATTCATTCCCACAATCAACAATCTTGGGGCCTTTTCACTTGCTTCAACTTGCTCAAAGGCGTTATGCACCTAGTTTGGGATCCCGATAGCCATTGAAATTAAAAACATTGGTGGAGATTCCTAGATCAGTACAAGCACAAGCTACCATGACAAGGAGCTCACCACATGTCCAACTTAAGAACTTTAACTAAAAGTGCATGGTGGGAGACAACCCACCGTGGTATGATCGTTCCGTTTCATTCTTAGTTGTTTTTCATAGTAGTAGTTTTCTTACTTATTTGATTGAGTTCTTTGTAATTTTCTGATCATGCAGCTATTTTAGAACAGGAACCGGATAATAAAAAAAAGAAGGAAGAGCACCCGACGCGCAAGCGTCGCTGACGCGTATGCGTCAGATGGGTGGGCATAAAAAATAAAAATAAACAGAGAGTGGCGCGGGAGTGGTGCCAGAATGATGCCTTTTGCACAAACAAGCCCACGCGTACGCGTACTCCACGTGTGCGCGTCATTCATGGTTTTGGCACTCCACGCGTATGCGTGACCTTGAATTTTGACGTAAATATGTGTTGGGCAGAGAGTTGTGCTAGCTTGGAGCTGGAAGTGTGCTAAAAGCACAAAACTTGTTCACTCGTACGCGTTAACGCGTCCCTAACGCGTACGCGTCATTTGCACAAATGTTCATCCACGCGTGCGCGTGCATGACGCGCACGCGTCGTATGAAAATATTGGTGCCCAAGCCACGCAAACAGAGAGTTGAGCGTGCACGCGGCTGGCTTCACGCGAATCGCACAAAACCTAGGGCACGCAGACGCGTGCCTAATGCTTACGCGTCATTAAGAAAATTTCACGCCCCACGCGTACGCGTGCTGCACGTGTACGCGTTGCCTGCGCCGCACAACTACATTAGTTTGCCGCCCAGTTTTAATTTTCTCTCTCTCTCTCTCAATCCTATTTCTCTCTTGTTCTTTTATCCTTTTATTCTTCTTTCATTATAATAATTGTTTCTTTCTATTTTTAGTTCTTCTTTGCTTGAGGACAAGCAAACCTTTAAGTTTGGTTTTGTTGACGCTTCGCTTAAGGATTTTCTGTTTATTCCTATGACACCAAAAGGGAGGTGAATCATCTTCATGGAGGAGCACAACCTGAAAAATAAAATGATCACTGGGATAACTAAGGTGGTTGAGTTCCTTACATTTTTTATTCCTCCCCTCTTTTTCTATGTTATGTTCCGGTTTTCTGCTATTTTTCTTTGTTTGTTGCATGATCCTTTATTAGTTAGAACCCTAGGACTAGTTTAGTTTTCTCTTAATTGCTTTAATTCTGAAAAGATGTTTCATATATTACTCATTGAGCTTGAATTAAAAAAAATACAGAAGTGATGTATTGCATGAGAAATTGAGTTAATTTTAAGAGTAGTCTTATTTACTTAAATGTGGTGGTATTTTCTGTAATTCTGAATGCATGACATGAACAGTGCATATTTTTTATAGTGAAGTTTATGAATGTTAAAATTGTTGGCTCTTGAAAGAATGATGAAGAAAGAGAAATGTTATTGATAATCTGAAAAATCATAAAATTGATTCTTGAAGCAAGAAAAAGCAATGAAAAACATAAAGCTTGCGGAAAAAAATTAAATAAAAAAAGAAAAAAAGAAAAAGCAAGTAGAAAAAGCCAATAACCCTTTAAACTAAAAGGCAAAGGGTAACAAGGATCCAAGGCTTTGAGCACTAATGGATAGGAGGGCCCAAAGGAATAAAATCCTGGCCTAAGCGGCTAAATCAAGCTATCCCTAACCATGTGCTTGTGGCGTGAAGGTGTCAAGTGAAAAGCTTGAGACTGAGCAGTTAAAGTCGTGATCCAAAGTAAAAAAAGTGTGCTAAAGAACTCTGGGCACCTCTAGCTGGGGACTCTAGCAAAGCTGAGTCACAATCTGAAAAGGTTCACCCAGTTATGTGTTTGTGGCATTTATGTATCCGGTGGTAATACCAGAAAACAAAATGCTTAGGGTCACGGCCAAGACTCATAAAGTAGCTGTGTTTAAGAATCAACATACTGAACTAGGAGAATCAATAACACTATCTGAATTTTGAGTTCTTATGGATTCCAATCATTCTGAACTTCAAAGGATAAAGTGAAATGCCAAAACTATTCAGGAATGCAGTTGTAAACCCCACTATAAGAAGAGACATGAGCTTAATCGAACTCTCATTCTCATGCAAATTCACATCCTAAGCTTATATCAGTTTTGGTTGCTTGAGAAAAAGCAACAGTTTAAGTTTGGTGTTGTGATGCGTGAGCATCTTTCCTATCTTTTCCTAGTGAATTTGCATCTAATTTGTTGAGTTTAATAAAGAATTAATTATCTTTTAGCCAATATGGATGCTACTTTGAGTCTTTTGCAATTTTGTTTATTTTAGGTAGCATTCGACTGGATTTGATGGAGCTTCTGCAGCTCAGGAATCAAAAGAGATGACACGTACGCGTGATTTGCAGCTTTTCATGGCGACGTGTGCGCATGACTGACGCATACGCGTGATTTGAAGATTTGCTCAGCGACGCGGCCGCGTGACCGACGCGTCCACGTGACTCGTAGAAAAGACCATCGACGCGTACGTGTGACTGACCCGTACGCGTGATATGCGCCACGTGCAGAAAACGCAAAAAATGCTGGGGGTGATTTCTGGGCCCCATTTTAGCACCCAAGTAGACGCAGATCCAGTGAAGCCAAGTGGTCTCCACATTACAAGATGCGGAGTAGTTAGTTAATTCTGATTTAAATTCAAATTTGATTTTAAAATAGGAAAAGATATTATTTTAATTTTAAAAATTAGATTTTAAATTAATTAGGATTAGTTATAAAAAGGGGAGACTTCTCTTCTATTTGGAGATTCCATTAGGAAATTCTATACAAATTTACATTCCACATTCCTTGAGCAACTAAACTTCCACTGTTAAGGTTAGGAGCTCTGTCTATTGTATGGATTGATTTATTTGCTCTTTCTAATTTAATTTATGTTTTGATTTATATTTCAAATAATTGTTTTCGTTCTTTATTTTAGTTCTTGTAAAACTTGGGAAAGCTCTTTACTTGAACAACAGCTTGAAAACATATTATCCTGAATTTCAAATTGTTTGTATTTAACGGGATACGTGACATATAATTCCCTTATTTTTGGATAATTAGGATTCTTGTGGCATATAAAGTGGAATTTGATCATCACCTTCTAATTGGAATTAATTGACCAAGGAATTGGCAGTTAATGAATTTTAGAGGAGACTAGGAAGGTCTAAGGAATTAGGGTCTAGTCACATATAGTTTTCCGTGAATTAAATCTTGCATGATTAAAATAGTTAGTAAGAAAAATCAATCCAGAAAAATAGATAACTCTGAAACCTTAACTGTTTTCTCAATATTTTATTCCTAACTTATTTATCTGCCTGTCTTTAATATTCTGAATTTACTGTTAATGCTTTTGAACTTCCAACCACTATTTTCTATTTGTCTAACTAATCCTATCAAACACTATTGTTGCTTAATCCATCAATCCTCGTGGGAACGACCCTTACTCACGTAAGGTATTACTTGGTACAACCCGGTGCACTTGCCGGTTAGTTTGTGGGTTATAAAATACCGCACCAATAACCAATTGAATCTGCCTGACTAAGATTTACAGGATGACCATAGCTTGCTTCAAGCCGGCAATCTCCGTGGGATCGACCCTTACTCACGTAAGGTTTTATTACTTGGACGACCCAGTGCACTTGTTGGTTAGTTGTACCGGAGTTGTGAAAAGTGTGAATCACAATTTCGTTCACCACGTACGCACAGATCCCAACGCGTGACTCATTTATTGCAAATTGCTGGGGGCAATTTCTGGGCCTCCAGGGCCTAATTTTGGGACTTTCTGAAGCTGATTCCTCCTATATTAGACAAGGCCTCACTGCATGTGAAAGGGGGGAGAAATTAGGTTGTTTTCTAGAGAGAGAAGTTTCCCCTTCTCTCTAGAAATTAGGGTTTTTAATTTATTTCCTTTGCAATTCCCCTTTTTATTTCTTGTTTTAAATCTAGTTTCTTCTACCTTTCCTTGTTTTCTTGTCTTAATTTCATTACTTTGTCTTGTCATTTTCTCCATTCTTCCCATTTTTATGTATTTGCACTCTTGTTACTTTAATTTACATTTAATGCAAATTTATGTTTCGTGCCTCTTTTATTGCTTTATTGAGTTGCTATCTTTATTTTTCTTGCTTGGTAGTTGTAGCATTTACTATTTCTTGTCATTTACTATGCTTTCTTTTCATACCCACCAAGTGTTTGATAAAATACTTGGTTGGGTTTTTACATAGTTTTTCTCACTCTTGGTTAGGAAATTGTGTGGTTTGGGTGAACTTGAGTGGTGGATGTCCATTCCACATTGTGTGAGGGTTGTTACTTAACTTGGTTTCCACTAAAGCTAGTCTTTCACCAAGTTAATTGGTGAGTTGGATAGGACTTGTGGATTGAGGTTAATTATACCCTTTTGACTTATTCTCGATGTAGGGTTGACTAATTGGGATTAATCCACACACAATCACCATGTTTGTGGTCCACAACTAGGATAGCAACCCTAATTACCCAATCCTCACCAAGAGCTCTTTTAGTACTTAATTTCCGATTGCATTGCTTTTACTTGCATGTTCAATTTAATTACTTCCATATCAAGTTACTTTCTTGCATATTTATGTTTCTTGCTACTTACATTTCCTTGCCATCATCCAATCCCCCTTGTTCCCTCATAGCCAATAATGACACTTAAGTGCAACTCCTAAGGAAGACGACCCGTGAGTCTAAATACTCTCGGTTTATATTTGCTTTGATTTGTGACATCTTAAGGATTATAATTTGATTGATGATCAATGGTTGGGTTTGGACTATACTTGCAACGTCAATCTTACTTTTAGTGTGAAAATCCAAACCCATGCTTTTGGTCGTTATCAAATTTTGGTACCGTTGCCGGGGAGTTGCAATGGTGTAAAGTTATTGGCTATTGTAAATATGTTAATATGTAAATAGCTTGCTTGTTGGTTGTCTTTGTTTATGGTTAGGATTGGGATTCCGGAGGACATTGGATATTCTAGCATTGGTGGGGAAGTCAAGCACAAGCCACCATAACAAGGGCTCTCCTAATTGTCTAACTTAAAGACATTAACTAAAAGTGCTTGGTAACATTGTTCTAAATCTTCTCTTTTTGTATATATGGGTATTTGCATGTTTGTTTGATTGGTTAATTTATAATTAGTTAATTTTGAGATTTGTAAGTTAATTTTTGTTTAGATCATGAAATTATAGGTTCTTGCATGTTTTGGTGTTGAGTTTTGATTGAACTAAGGTTTGGTACCTTAGATTTTGAAGAAAACTTTTTGGGAAAAACAGGGCATGTGCGTGCGCACACACCTATGCGCACGCACGCAGCAACGAAAATTCACCTCCTGTGTGCACGCACCCATCTGTGCATACGCACACAAGCTTTTATGCCCTCTGTTCACAGCGCCAGCGTGCCTTGTGCATGCACGTTCCCCTGTTTTCTGTGACCTGTACGTGCGTACATATTCATGCGTACGCACACATGCCCTTTTTCGCACTATCTGTGCGGACGCACAGACGTGTGCGTCTACACGCCAATGCGCAGCCCTCTGGTGGGAATGTTGGCATGGCTTGTGCGCGTGAACCCCAGCCCTTTTGCTACTCTGCGCGAGCACAGAGTTGTGTGCACACGCAGACATGATCCTTCCTCTTAAAAGAAGGGTGTACAGTGCGTTCGCACGCCCTGTGCGTATGAACACCCCACATTTTGCTGGTGTGCGTACGCACGGGTCGCGTTCTGGGCAGTAATTTAAAAGCTTCCCTGTTGTGCCATCCCCACCCCTTTTCTTCTTTCCTTCCTTCTTCCTCTTCCACCCCTCACCCTAGCCCATCCCTTCTTCAGGCGACTGCCTCGTCGCTGTCCGACCACCGCTGGATCCGCCGGAACCACCACCACTACTGTCTCTTTCTCTCTCTTCTCTCTTCTCCTTCTTTCTTCCCTTTTCTTCCTCCTTCTTTCTTTCTACTCTCTTTCCTCTCTTCTCCGGCAAAGCTCCGTCGCTGTGAGCCTTGCAGTGGCTAACACAAGTGCCACTGTTACCTGTCTCTTTCTTTTCTACTCGTTATCTCTTAAGTTTTCTTATTTTAATTTTCTCTTTATGCTTAGTTGCTTGCTTAATTTTTACCTTATTTAATTAATTTTTGTTATTTAGTTTAAGTTTGCTTAAGTATTTGTTTGTTTGTTGCATTACAACTGTTCAATTTCTGATTTATGGGTAGTTGATGTTTGAAATTTTAGCTTGAATTATTGAATACGTGCACTACATACTATGTGTTTGACATAATGCCTGAATGAATTTTCTGTTTAATGCATGTGTTGTAGCTACCACATGTCTTAGACAATACCCTTGTTGGGCATTCTAATCAAGAATTGTGTACTTTTGAATGATGATGATGTTATTTTGATATTAGAGTTTTAATAATGTACTTGTTCATTGTCTTGAGTTACTAGCACCAAGTTGATTCAGAAATGGACTTTTTGTCCCTTATTTGGTGAAATTTTTTAACAAGTACATATTGAATTTAGTGAATTGAATGAAATTGCTTGGTCATCATGATTTTTCAGTCAATATAATCACATCAGAAGGTATTTGCTCCTTGTTAATGCTTTGCATTTGTTTGAGTTGACTTGACTTGATTCTTATCAAGACTTGTCACTTTTTGTAGCAAGCACCTTCCCATGTGATTATTTGATTGTTCTTAAGGATGAATAAGTAGTTTCTCCTCATCATTGCATTGGTTATTGTTTGTTGTGCTATTTTATATCAATTTTTCTCTTTCACTTGCACAACTTCAATATCCAATAACTCCTACATTCAATTCACTCTTGTTGGTAGTTGCCTAAGTTTGCTTGTCCTTAATTGATGCTCATCTATTGCTTGAATCTTAGGCCATTTAATTGAGGAACTCATGCTTATTTTTTCATTGTGTGGATGCCACTTTAACCGGCCGTTGTGTGTATTCCACACCACTATGCAAACTTTCTCAATTAGATGCTTATTTACTCTCCTCTTTAACTTTTTGTGCTACTTGCCTATGAGTTTTAACTATACTTTATTCATTCTTTTCGAGGATAAGACATGAAGGCAAGGAGCCGGGAGAGGAGGAGGACACCGAGGATGGAAACGCCAAGAATGCATTGGACATTGGCGGTTTCCACATAACCCGAACCCCCCCATCCACCAACCGAAGGTGGAAGCTCTTGAGAGATATTCTCCCCAGATCGTGTTCATGCATGGAGGACCGTGCACGTTTAAGTGTGGGGGAGGATTCACCATTTTTAGGGCGTAAACTCTCTTTTCCGAATACTTTGCACTTTATTTTTGCTTCTTTTTATTATGTTTCTTGTAGATATTTGGAGTGTTTTTTATTGTTGCATTACATTTTATTCATAGTTTATATCTAGCTATTACATTTTGCATGGTATATAGTATTAGATATTGATTGTGATTGGATGATGTGAATAGTATAGCTCCTAGTTTAATTTTGATCCTAATTGTTCATGTTACTTTTTGCTTGTTGAAAATTAGGAAAAGAACTAGGAAATTTTGAAAATTTTGCATCCATCACAATATACATACATACATATAGGAATAAATTTTGGTGAAAAATAACAAAAATTTTCAAGAATTTTGTTTCAAGGGCATGCTATTGAATTGATTTGAAAATTGTTTTCAAACTTGCTTGAATGATTTTTCATGGAACATAAAAGAGTAAAGAACAAATACCTTGTGAGTTTTTGGGCTATATTGAGTAGTTACACATTTTAACCACTAATTTTGTTCATTGTGTATTATATCTCTTCTATGATTGTAATCTTGGTTTTGCTTGATTTTTTATTTCCTATGATTGATGTTTTGAATTGCATTGAGCATGATTGAGGCCATCTTTGATAAAAACTTACTTTACCCATATAGCCTACCCTTTGCATCTACCATTGTTAACCCATTTGAGCTTTGTTTACCCCATTATTCTTGATTTTACAACCTTAAGCGGAAAACCATGAATTACCTTGGATTGTATCCTTGATTAGCTTAGGTTGAAAGAGTATGTTACATTTAAGTGTGGGGAAATCTTTTGGGAAACTTTGGTAGTAAAAGAAAATGTTTAAATTGGATATTTCATTGAAATTTTTGAAAAATGGGAACATTCATGTATGAACTACTTAACCATATGCAATTCTAAAAAAAAAATTCTTCATCATAGAAAGGGTACAAAAGTCACCCTAAAGTGAAAAGAAATGAATAAAGAATTGCATATGTGATGTTTTGTGAGAAAAGCATACATGAATGTGTCTAAAAAGTGTGATGGGAAGTTAGGTTGCATTTTGTGTTTGATTTGATTGATATAGGTTGAGTGAGAACTTAAACTAATCAAGGATTCAATCATTTTAGTCCACTTGGCCATATCTATCTCACATTTACCCTAACCCCACTACAACGCCAATAAGTCCTCATGATAATTGCATTTATGCATCACTTGTTTGTTGATTGTTAAGATGAAAAGCAGATCCTTAAAAGCATGATTGGAAGGAGATTTGAGTGATTTGACCCTAAACACCGAGTGATCAGAGTGTATACACACCTAGTGAGGGTTCAATTGATGTCTTGAATCAATTCTTTAGATTTTTGCTTGCATTGAATTAATTCTTTGCTTGGCCCTATTTGTCTATATATGCTTGGGAATTTGATTGTCTGTTTTTACCAATTTCATATAGAAACTATAGATAGATATAGAGTTATAGATAGTACATACATACTTGCATGCATATAGGTAGTTTCATTTAATGAGTTGATTATCCCTTCTTGATCATTCTCCTTGTTGGTTTAGCATGAGGACATGCTATTGTTTAAGTGTGGGAAAATTGATGAGTCCATATTTGATGGTATATTTTGACTTAATTTGGATGGATTTCATCACATGAACTCACACTTAAGCACCAAAATAGCAAACTTTTGTGTTTTGTCCACAATTTGAGCCTAAATGTGAAAACATGCATTTTTGTGCTTGAAATGAGCAATTTAATTCCAATTTTATTTCATTTGATGCCATGACATGTTTGTTGAGTGATTTCAGGCCTTGGAGGCGAGAATGGATAGCCAAAAGTGGAAGGAAACATGTACAAAGGGAGAAAACATGAAGAAAACAAAGAAGAAGCACACATTGGAGTGTCCGTGCGCACAACCTACTGTGCGTACGCACAAGAACCACAAAACCATGTGTGCGTATGCACAAGAAGAAAATTAGCATGTGTGCACACAAACCTGTGCATACGCACAGATTCCAGCGCGTGACTCATTTATTGCAAATCGCTGGGGGCGATTTCTGGGCCTCTAGGGCCTAATTTTGGGACTTTCTGAAGCTGATTCCTCCTATATTAGACAAGGCCTCACTCCATGTGAAAGGGGGAGGGAGAAATTAGGGTTAGTTTAGCATTATGTAGGTTATTTTCTAGAGAGAGAAGCTCCCATTTCTCTCTAGAAATTAGGGTTTTTAGTTTATTTCCTTTGTAATTCCCCTTTTTATTTCTTATTTTAAATCTAGTTTCTTCTACCTTTCCTTGTTTTCTTGTCTTAATTTCATTACTTTATCTTGTCATTTTCTCCATTCTTGCCATTTTTATGTATTTGCACTCTTGTTACTTTAATTTACATTTAATGCAAATTTATGTTTCATGCCTCTTTTATTGCTTTATTGAGTTGCTATATTTATTTTCCTTACTTGGTAGTTGTAGCATTTACTACTTCTTGTCATTTACTATGCTTTCTTTTCATACCCACCAAGTGTTTGATAAAATGCTTGGTTGGATTTTTACATAGTTTTTCTCACTCTTGGTTAGGAAATTGTGTGGTTTGGGTGAACTTGAGTGGTGGATGTCCATTCCACATTGTGTGAGGGTTGTTACTTAACTTGGTTTCCACTAAAGCTAGTCTTTCACCAAGTTAATTGGTGAGTTGGATAGGACTTGTGGATTGAGGTTAATTATACCCTTTTGACTTATTCTCGATGTAGGGTTGACTAATTGGGATTAATCCACACACAATCACCATGTTTGTGGTCCACAACTAGGATAGCAAGCCCTAATTACCTAATCCTCACCAAGAGCTCTTTTAGTACTTAATTTCTGATTGCATTGCTTTTACTTGCATGTTCAATTTAATTACATCCATATCAAGTTACTTTCTTGAATATTTACATTTCTTGCTACTTACATTTCCTTGCCATCATCCAATCCCCCTTGTTCCATCATAGCCAATAATGACACTTACTTGCAACTCCTAAGGAAGATGACCTGTGAGTCTAAATACTCTCGGTTTATATTTGCTTTGATTTGTGACATCTTAAGGATTATAATTTGATTGATGATCAATGGTTGGGTTTGGACTGTACTTGCAATGTCAATCTTACTTTTAGTGTGAAAATCCAAACCCATGCTTTTGGTCGTTATCAATGGCCCAATAGGAAATTAATTTTCCTTCTTGGACACTAACCGCATCATCAAACAACCAATTGGAAATTATTCAAACTTTTATATTTTAATAATATTTGATCATCATTTCAGTTTTCCAAACTCAACAATCTCCCCCTTGATGACAAGCATTATTAAACTGAATTGAAAGAGTTAGGGTAGAAAACTTCCCTTTGAAGATTTGCAAATGTCTCCCCCCTTTCTTTTGTTCACTGTGCTCCCCCTTAATGTGTGCTTGATTAACAACATATTCAAGAAAGCAAAAACTGTATACAAGCTCCAGAGGATTCCTAATGGATAAAAATTTAAGAATTGGAACCTTTAAAAAAGAGCCTGATTTACACAAGAGAGTACTTATCAAACACATATGTACTTTAGCAAATAAAACAGAGCATAAATAGTTCAAAATAGGACCAAAATAGAGCATAAACAGTTCAAAATAAGACCAAATCAGAGCATAAACAGGGCACTATAATAAGGCACTAAAACAGGACAGCCAATCAAATTTCAGCGGTTTTTCTCCCTCTTTTGTCATCAAGGAGGGACACCTGCAAGCAAAAGAGATTAAACAGTGCAGTCCATAAGAATTTATGCAAAAAAATAGTATCAAAGTTAAGTTTAGTACAATCATCCAAGTCAAATGAAAATAGTTCAACTAAGTCACATTCAGAGAGAGCAAAATAGAAGTGCATTCATCAACAGTAGCAACAGGGAGCAAACTTAGGCATCAGAATATTCGGCATCAGATTCCAAAATATCCTCTTCTTTCTCAGAATGGGTCCTGTCCTCATCAACAGAGTCCAAATGCTTAAGAAGCAAGTTTACCTTTTCATGAGACTTTATCCAAGCCTTTTCATTTTCTAATGCACGCTTTCTAGCGTCTTTGCAAGATTTCACCATTAGCTTAGACATGTTAGAGAATTCTATTAGAACATCTTTGACCATTCCTGAGAAAAGATACTTATAAGAATCAGAGGTTCCAGTAGCAGAGGGAAGACTGTCATCTTCACTTTTAGAGAAAACAGAGGCCTTAGAACCTTTCACCTTTTTACCTTTAGCATTGTTTGGTACCTCACCACCCTTGATAGTAGAAACTTTATTCTCAATGGGCTCATTACTCAGATCAACATTAAAATGCTCAAACACAAAAGTCAAAAATATGCCATAGGGTAAATTAATCTTTTTATCACTATTTACACAATCCCATATATGTGGAATCATCAAATAAGCAAAAGAGATTGGAACAGAGTTCAAGACTGCATAGAGCACTAGGGTGTCACAGATAGTCACCGTTTGATATGATCCACTTTGTGGCATGATAATGTGAGTAATAATATGGTGCAAAAAATCTCTGACAGGTCCAAGGGCTTTGTGTGTGAGAGTGGTTCCATCCATATATGAAAACTTTCTGTAGACTCGAGCCAGGGCATCCTGATGGGTGATTCCAACATGGTTGTCCCACTTTCCAGACATGAATGCCCTAACCCTTATGTCCTTATAATCCAGGGTAGCACTAACGAACGGATTCCTGTGCGGTCTAGAATTTTACAAATAAGTTCTCGTTGCATGTATAGCTTCTAAACCAACAAGGAATCCTTTCGTACAAAAGTTTGGTTGTCACAAGTAACAAACCCTTAAAAGTAATAACCGAAGTATTTAAACCTCGGGTTATCTCTCAAGGAATTGCAGGGAAGTATTCTTGTTATTGATTATGTAAAGGTCTATTTTTGGGTTTTTAAGATAAGAAGCAAGAATAGTAAATGGTAATAAAAATCAAATGACTAGAAAAGCTCTTGGCAGGGTATGAGAACTAGAAATCCTATCCTAGTTATCCTTATCAATTGTGATGAGAATTGTTCATTACTCCCACTTAGTTAACCCTCAACGAATGAAGTAAAGTCAAGTGGACTAATCAATTTGATTCCTCAAGTCCTAGTCAACTCCTGAGGAAAGACTAGCTTTAGTGGAATCCAAATCAATCAGCAACTTTCAATTATCAATCAACAAAGGAGTTTGATAACTCAAGTGTTACCAATTACTCAACCAAGCCAAGAACATAGAATCCTACGCTAACAACCTTCTAAGCATTTTGTCCAGCACTTGGCGGGTATAAAATAAAGGCATAGAAAAGTAATAATAGAATATTAAATCCAAACAAATACGAAATACGTCAAATTGCATTAAATAGAAAATCAAGTCTAACATGGAGTTCATGAACTAAAATGGCAATATAGAATACTTAACAAGGGAAATAAATAAACTAGAAAGCTAGAACAAATAAGAGTAGAAGAGAAATCCTAATTCCTAAAACCTAGAAACTACATCTAAAACCTAAAGTTGAATAATGAGAATTGAATGATTGATTCTCCCACTCTGCAGCATCTTATCTGTGTTTTCTAGGCCGAAAATTGGGTCAAAAATAGCCCAAAATTCGCCGGGGCGATTTCTGATACGTCCAGCACGTGTGCATGTCACGCGTATACGTCGTCCACACGTACAGGTGGATTGAACTTTTGCCGCATCATGCATACGCGTGATCCACGCGTGCACATTGCTCAACAGTCAAGAAACTATGGCAAATTATATATCGTTGTGAAGCGCCGGATGTTAGCTTTCCAACGCAACTAAAGCCGCCTCATTTAGACCTCTATAGCTCAAGTTATGATGGATTGAGTGTGAAAAGGTTAGGGTTGACAGCTTTGCAGTTCCTTCAGCTTCTTGTATTCCTTCCACTTTTGCATGCTTTCTTTCCATCCTCTAAGCCATTCCTACCCTATAATCCCTGAAATCACTTAATGCACATATCACGGCATCAAATGGTAATAAGAGAGGATTAAAATTAGCTAAATTAAGACCAAAGAAACATGTTTTCAATCATAGTACAAAATCAGGAAGGAAAACGTAAAACATGCAATTTACATGAATAAGTATGAGAATAGTGGATAAAATCCATTCAATTAAGCACAAGATGTACCACGAAATAGTGGTGCATCAAATCTCCCCACACTTAAATATTATCATGTCCTCATGCTAAGCTCAAGAGAAGCTATAAGAGTGAAGAGGAATGGTAGAAAGTATGAGATGCAACCTATAAATGCAACTATATGCTAAGATATTTCTTCTACTTGGTTAAAAGTAAATAAGCTCTTCAAGACAAACATAAATCAGATTTTACTAATTCAAATTATACAATAAAAGACAAGTAAACTTGTAAGAAGATAGCTTATGAAAGCAGGAAACATAGAATCAAGCATTGAACCCTCACAGGAAGTATATATGCACTCTAATCTCTCAAGTGTCTAGGGTCAATCACTCTACTCTTCTCTAATCATGCTTTCTAAAACTTTGTTCTTCATCTAACTAATCAACAAGTATTTAGTATACCAATGCAAACATCATGAGGTCTTTTCAAGGTTGTAATGGGGCTAAGGTAAGGGCGAGGATATATGTATGGCCAAGTGAGCTAAAATATGAATCTTTAATTAACCTAAGCTCTCACCTAACACACATACACACTCTATGTAACTCTAAAATCATGCCTAGCTACCCAAAATTCCCATTTTGCATTACATACTCATGTATCAACTTTTCGTTAATTTTATCACATATGCATTGATCGTTTATTAAACTTAACACTGGGAAAATTTTGTCCCCTTATTCACTTATTTACTCAATTATTTGAATATTTTTTTGGTTTTTCTCTCTCTCTTTTTTTTTGGAAGCAAACATAACATATCAATGCATATGAGTTTTTAATTTTTCTGGTCTCACATGAGTAAATACCCAATATTTTGTTAATGAAACACTGTATACTTTCATCAACCCAAGTTCCCACAGTTTCCCACACTTAATTGACACACAATCTCTAACTTAAACTAACCAAAGATTCATTTATGGTAATTAATTGTTTTTCTGCTTAAGGCTAGTGATGTAGTAAAATATAGAACAAACAGGGATTAAAAGGCTCAAGGTGGCAAACAAAGTTAATTGAAAAGGTAGGCTATTTGGGATAAGTGAACTAACAACAAATGATGGCCTCAATCATATGTAAGCATGTAAATACACTAAACAATGGACATACAGAATGGAGCAAAATATAGATTACAATCATAGAGAAGAAAACACACAAGAATAAAAATTTATAGCTAAATAATGTAACCATATAATTAAGCTCAAGTCTCACTGGTTGTGTGTTCTTAGCTATAAACTATGTTCCAAATACAAGCTTCAAACAAGTTTAACACAAATTTTTAATTTAAATTAGTGAAATATTGTAAAAAAGGTCTTCAAAAGAAACTCATTACTTTAACCAAGCAGTGGTAAAATATGCAGAAAAATCAAACAAACATGAAAATGCAAAAATTAACTACAAAGAAAATTAAACAATGGTGTTGAAAAGAAGGTAACTAACCCCCGAAAGTCGGTATCAACCTCCCCACACTTAAAGATTACACCATCCTCGGTGCATGCTAAGATGTGCAAGTGGACGGATAGCTCCAACTGACGCTTGTAGATGGAGGCGCCTTAGTTGGACGTCTCTTGGTTCCTCTCCTTGCTGGTATCTTGTTAGTGCCCTTCTCTTTTCCTTTCTTGGTACCTGATGAGCGGATAATTTATATGCTTTTTGGCATTGTTTTTAGTATGTTTTTAGTATATTTTAATTAGTTTTTAGTATACTTTTAGTAGATTTTAGTTAAAATTCACTTTTCTGGACTTTACTTTGAGTTTGTGTGTTTTTCTGTAATTTCAGGTATTTTCTGGCTGAAATTGAGGGTCCTGAGCAAAAATCTGATTCAGAGGCTAAAAAGGACTGCAGATGCTGTTGGATTCTGACCTCCCTGCACTCGAAGTGGATTTTTCTGGAGCTACAGAAGCCCAATTGGCGCACTCTCAATGGCATTGGAAAGTAGACATCCTGGGCTTTCCAGCAATGTATAATAGTCCATACTTTGCCCGAGATTTGATGGCCCAAACCGGCGTTGCAAATCAGCTTCAGAGTTCCCAGCGTTTAACGCTGGAACTGGCATAAAAATTGGAGTTAAACGCCCAAACTGGCATAAAAGCTGGCGTTTAACTCCAGAAAAAGTCTCTACACATGAAAGCTTCAATGCTCAGCCCAAGCACACACTAACTGGACCCAGAAGTGGATTTTTACGTCATTTACTCATTTCTGTATACCCTAGGTTACTAGTTCACTATTAATAGGATCTTTTGACATTGTATCTGTACCTCATGACACTTTACACGTTTCTTTGTGTACCTTCTACGGCATGAGTCTCTAAACCCCATGGTTGGGGGTGAGGAGCTCTGCTGTGTCTTGATGGATTAATGCAATTACTACTGTTTTTCATTCAATCATGCTTGCTTCCGTTCTAAGATATCACTTGTTCTTAAACCGGATGAATGTGATGATCCGTGACACTCATCATCATTCTCAACTATGAACGTGTGCCTGAAAACCACCTCCATTCTACCTTAGATTGAGTAGATATCTCTTGGATTCTTTAACCGGAATCTTCGTGGTATAAGCTAGAACTAATGGCGGCATTCAAGAAAATCCGGAAGGTCTAAACCTTGTCTGTGGTATTCTGAGTAGGATTCAATGACTGAATGACTGTGACGAGTTTCAAACTCCTGAAGGCTGGGCGTTAGTGACAGACGCAAAAGAATCACTGGATTCTATTCCAACCTGATTGAGAACCGACAGATGAATAGCCGTGCCGTGACAGGGTGCGTTGAACATTTTCACTGAGAGGATGGGAGGTAGCCATTGACAACGGTGAAACCCTACATACAGCTTGCCATGGAAGGAGCCTTGCGTGCTTGAAGAAGAAGACAGTAGGAAAGCAGAGATTCAGAAGATGGAGCATCTCCAAAACCTCAACCTGTTCTCCACTACTGCAAAACAAGTACTTATTTCATGTTCTTTTACTTTTCACAATCAACCCTGATAATTATTGATATCCTGACTAAGATTTACAAGATAACCATAGCTTGCTTCAAGCCGACAATCTCCGTGGGATCGACCCTTACTCACGTAAGGTATTACTTGGACGACCCAATGCACTTGCTGGTTAGTTGTGCGGAGTTGCAAAAGTGTGATTGCAATTTCGTGCACCAAGTTTTTGGCGCCGTTGCCGGGGATTGTTGAGTTTGGACAACTGACGGCTTATCTTGTTGCTTAGATTAAGACTGTTTTATTTTAGTTGGTTTAGAGTCTTTTATTTGAGTCTAGTTTCATATTTTAAGTTTGGTGTCAATTGCATGCTTTTGTTTTTCTTTTAATTTTCGAATTTGCATGTCCTTAGTCCCTTTTTGATCCTTAAAAATTCTAAGTTTGGTGTCCTCTTTGTGTTTTTCCCTTAAAATTTTCGAAAATTAGTGTTTGATTTTCTAAAAATTTTAAGTTTGGTGTCATTTTGTTGTTTTTCTCTTTCCTCATTTCAAAAAAAAAATCAAATCTTTTTCAAAATAATTTTCAATCATATCTTTTTAATTGCCAATTCCAAAATCTTTTTAATTAGTTGATTGATTTAGTTTCCAATTTGCTTTGATTTTATTTTTCTTTTAGTTTTTGACATTCTATTTTATTTTCCTTTTGTTTTATTTTATTATTTTCGGTCATTTAAAAAAAATATACTTTGCTTGTGAATTCATAT